>NC_090874.1:2077816-2090316 GCF_036669935.1 Montipora foliosa
GTACTGCGTAGCCAGCTTATAAAGATACTTCGCCATCTTGTCTTTAATTCTTTCCGCGTACCGCGTACCACGTACCGCGTAGCCAGCTTGTTAAGATACTCGATGTGGCGGGGTATTCTGCAGTTACCTTTTAGCCCAAAGTGCACAATTCATGTAATATTCTGCACATAACCGCCTGACTATGTCGAGTTCCCGCGATCCAGTCTTGAGTTTCTGCGATCGACTGTTCAACTCTCGCTAGCGAGAATTCTAAAACTTGCTAGCGAGAATTTGAAAACTGGCTAGCGAGAGTTGGACAGTCGATCGCAGAAACTCAAGACTGGATCGCGGGAACTCGACACTAAATCGCAGAAACTCGACGCTAAATAGCGAGAACTCGACCCAAGATCTCTGAAACTCAACAATCAGTAGGAAGAACTGGAGCTTTTTCCACGAAACTCGACCATCGGCAGACGTAACTTAACCTAAAATTTCTATAACTCGATCGTGTCAACATGGATTTCAAACTGGTTTCCAGAAAGTTGAAGGGTTTTTTGCAGTAACGGCTTGCCGTACCATCCCTACTCCCTCATGGTATAAAATCAACAGCTTCATTCCTTTGGGTATTAGTGGCCAAAGCTCACTAATTAAATTATGTGGTTTTATTTTGATGCAAGGGTCAGAGTGATCGAGTGTTAGGTCGCGCCAGATCCGTCAGTGTTGGGAATGGTCTTCGCTCTGATCTTGGTGCCACAAATTTGTCTGGAAGTGAATCAAGCATCTTATCTCAAGCGATTTCAAGAGCGAAGCAACTTGAAGATGAAGAAATAGAAGAAAAAATGGGTGAAGTTTTCTGATTTGTAATGAATTTATAGTGTCTTTCGATTTTTTTTTTTTTTTTTTAAATCACAATTGCTTGTAATCTCGCAATCTGATTCATTGGCTAATTTGCCGTTGTCGATGAGAGTCTGGACAACGCCGTACGCGTCATGCTCGCGTCATTTTGTCACGCAATGTAATAGTCAATCAGGAACGCCCATTTTGGGAAATAAACCAGGGCTGGGTTGCTCGAAGCATGGTTAACGCTAACCAGCGTTAAAAACCATGGAAACGTATAGGATTTAGTAACTCTTAACCAACGGTTAGCGCAAACCAGGCTTCGAAAAACCGGCCCCAGTCATATTGCGAGGAAGTTATGGACAACGCTTGCTCTTTCTTTGAGTCATGATTTTGGTCACGCTCTGAAATAAAACTTTCTTTGGCGTTGAATATTGTGGACTCACGAGGCTGCGCCTCGTGAGTCCACAACATTTTGACCACTGTGATGACGAATATCGTTGCCGATAAGAGTACAGACAACGGTAAACCACTTTCGATTTGTTAATTAGCTCAACTGTGTACAAATTCATTGTCCTTACCTCAAAAAGGTTGTTTCACACCTAAAGCGCCCCCGATTGACGAGTAAAATCGTCTGAAGCTAAACGGCGCTCCAGAGTCGATCCGCCCACATTTGAGTCGTTCCGCCCCAGGGGAATTCTCGTTTCCAGAAGTCCAACTATTACAAATTACCAAGATTAACATTGGGAAAACCTGAAAGATCGAGTATATGAACTAACAGATCACCCCTTAGGTGGCGTCGCTTTCAACTTGCGTTCTCGTTCTATTTAACAATTAGACCCGTGGCCCTTGAGTGCGAAAATGCAAGTTAAAGAAATAGTTATTTGGGAATAAAACGAAAGAAAGCGTCACGCTTTTCGCCACTCGAGGACTATTACTAATAGTCCTCTACTAGCGTAACCAATCAAAATGCAGGATTTGCATTAGACCACTAGTTGGGCGATACTAATTAGTCGTAATAACCCTGTTTCTATGCTATGAGCGACTTTTCGCGCTTTTCCACTGTTCTGTACCGGGCAGATCGACTGTGGTGTGGGGCGGATCGACTCTGGGCGGAACTCACCCACCGCGGAACGGTCTGATACCGAAGGAAGCGATCTATTTCTTGCTCTGTGATTTCTCAGTTCATTGCCTAGTATTCAAAAAGTTCAAAAACGATAACAAATAGTTAAGCTACCTGTTTCATGGAATGCATGTTTTTTTTGTTTTTTGTTTTCAGGAAGAGACTTGCCTGTTAGTCCGGAGAATGACGCAGATTTCATTGGCATGTTGGCAGGTCTTATGGTGGACAAAAAGCCGGAGACAGCTACCAACACTCCCCTAGGACAGAATGGTAGAATTGAAGCACCTGAATCCCCCACGCTTGCAAAGCATCGCTGGGAAACCTACCTACAGTCACGAGTCCGCGCGAGTCGAAACATGGTCCGCAAGTCCAGACCTTTGTCTCTCGGAAGTGCATTTCCTTCAATCACGCATGCGGAAACAAATCTGCGGGCTCAGTCCTTTTGTGTGGAAGACAAGCGGGCGGTGGAAAAGGCTTTGGCTGAGAGAGCTCCAGCGTCTTCGCCAGCGCTGTTGGATAAATCTGAGGTCGATGGTCCGAACATCGGGAGTATGGACAGGTAATGGGATAGCAGCTGGGCGGTTAGAGATAAGTAACTGTATTGGACGGGTTCCTTCTATTGGGTGTATTAAAAGTAAATAAGGGAAAGCAAGAAAAAAAAGGCTAAAGGACGAAAAGGACACGAGTGAATTAGGCGATATTCAAGTGCTTCAACGATAACCCTAATACGGTTTTGTCTTTCTCTGATTGCCCATGACGCATCCAAGAGCGTGAACCTGTCCATCAGTAAATACACGGAGGACTGCATCGTCTGGTTTTATTCTTCCAAAGGAAAGACACTAGCGAATACCAGCCTGAGGCCCGAGGTATTGGCTGAGCCGTATTACGGTAGAATTTCTAGGAAAAATGACGCATCGTCACTGTGCGCAGTCATGTAAAATTACGATAATTTTCAGTGAATTCGAGTTTCGCGTATTAACAAAGGAAAAGGTGTCAACTATGCAAAATGCCAAAACATTTTCCGTAAGATGTGAAAACGAAATTTCTTCAATGTCGTGATTGAAATAATTTTGATGACAGGTTAAACACTTCACATTGTTCACAAATACCATTTTCAACTATTTTTTGTCGAGTTAGATAGCCGTTCAACACGTTTAACTGCATACCTGGTTACTTTCTGACAGGTGTGCCGAGTGTGGGTGTCCCGGATGTCTGTCAGTTTACAACTCTATCACAACAAACATTTATGCCGCGGAGAAAAGGATCATGGGACGCGTAGATGCTAAGCTCCAGGCATTGCTCGATCACATGAACTCGAGGTTCGACAGTTTATTTGACAGCCTGCAACTGTTGACGCGGAGCTCGCAAATTCCTGTTAACAACAGCCTTCAAGGCGTCAGAAAGATCTCGCAGCGCAATGGGCACAAATCTGGGGACACTTCTGTCTAAAGATGTGGGCCGTGTTGAAGAATTGATTTCTGAAGCTAAATCAGAGCTCGGCCAAAGAAAGAGTACTTTGGTGTAACTAAAACTGCCCCCCGTTCCGCTGTTTTCTGAATAGTCATTTGAGGCGATTACAAACCGTGGAAACGTAGGGAATATACCGTTGCCATCTGTCTATCTCCATATCTATACCTTTTTTAAGTCATCCAATTGTATGGTAGTGTTTTTCGGGTTTGCTCGCTTTCATCACTAATTGGCATCGTGGTGTATGGAATTTCTGTTCGGACCTTGTACTTTTAGTTTTCGCAGGCTGCACAATATTCTGGAGGTCATACTTTGAAAAACTGTTGAGCTGAATAGTTTTCAAAACCCCCGATTGCAATCCATTTTTATCCTCTTCAATACGCCATTTCAGAGTTGCTGTTTCTCTCGGTTTCGAAGTGAGTCTTGGTGCTCCACTATTGAAATGGAAATAAGTTTGATTTGCATGAGAATAAACAACTCATTTCCATTTGAATGGTTAAGCACCAGGACTCGCTTTGAAACTGAGGCATGCAGCAACTCGGAAATGGACTATTTTGCCCATTCCTGTCTCCTTCTGTATTTACAGCTTGTTAAATACTTTACATAGTTATCTGTAAGTTTCGCTCTATTTGATTGCCAGTTCCCAGTCGCTGAAATTGGCGAAATTTCGCGACAAAGCCCCTTTAGGCGCTTTTATTTTAAATGTAACGTGAATGTATTGAGACGTTTTCATAAAACATTCATTTTTTGATTCCGCCAATCTGGAAGGCTTAAAAAGTTTGTCCAAAACAATAGTAGAATTGCACATTAACCGTAATATGCAGTTACAATTGCTTTTTACAATATTTACATGTAAATTAAAATGAGTGAACAATATTTAATTTAAATGTCTGAGGGCTCATTGAGCTATTTAATTTAGAGAAGGTAACTAGTAAGTAACAAGTAATTTAACAATTATTGCAGTTAAAACAACATTGTTGTATTTTAAAGGGAATAGTTTTATCACAAAAGTGTTCGGTCAGGCGAGCGGTATTTTTATTACGACATTAAAAGAATACCTCAGTGAATTTAATTTGTGACTGAAAATTATTTTCGAATTATTGTCTGACCTGTTATTGATCATGAATTTCGTCATAACATTGTCAAAGTAGGTGTGGATCCACGAGGCGATAGCATGAAAAACTGACATCAATTTGTTTTTTACAATAACAAAAAGGCAGAGGGGTCATAAAAGTCAAAACACGAGAAGAACGCGAGATAAAAATGCGAGAAACTTCAATTTTATTCAATCTGACGCGACCTAATTCATAACTTGCCTCGCTCTCTTATTGGCTAATGGAGAAAACGGAGACTTTCTATTGATTGCAAAGTGACAGATAGACGTTTCACAAAATTTTACATAAACTTTTCGAAATGGATAAATTATAAATTTATGTGTCTGTCCGCCTATTGACAATAAAAATTAGCCAATGAGCGCGCGAGAATTTTACAGTCATTGTAAAATGTCATATTTTGGGCAAAATATCTGGCTAGACTGTCTCGGAAAAGATGTCGCCGAATTTCGGTGGTGGGTTGGGCATTGAATTTCTCCCAGTATAACGCGTGGTGATTGATAGTTGTTTTTTGCTAGGAGTGAGGAGGGGCTCTGCCAAAACGAATTGTCCTTAAATATGGCCTGGGTTCTTATTCATCCTAAGCCCCGAAAAAAGGCTCTGACATCTTTACAGCCTGAACAAACGTCATCGGTTCTTTCTGCCCTTCCATGGAAATAAACAAATATTCTTAACTTGCTCGCCGTTGGTTCAATGTTGCCATTTTGGCCTCCTCAATTCTTAAGATACTTGCAAGGATCAAGCAAAACATCTTTCACTTTCACGGCGAGCATCTTGACAACTTCAGGTTTCAAATCGTGAAAGAGATTCATTGTAGGCACAAAGAAATTGTAACAGTCCCTATTCTCTAAACACTTTTGCAGGGCAACCAGCATCTCCAAAACCCTCTCAGATAACTTAGCCTCATCCCATTCCTCTTCCTGCCAATGCTTTTTACTTGCCCACAGTACTATGTTTTCAAGGTGCTGAGGCACTAGTCCTTTGGGTCGCAACAGATCATTTTTTAATAGGACTTTCAAGACTCGTAAACACGTTTTCTTGCCATCACAATCAGAGCGAAGAAGATGACGCCGAGCGCCGCAGAAGCTTATTTCCCACAAGATGTCTGACTCTTTGTTTGTGACTACCGCAACAAGGTGCATTCCTCCGAGAAGGACGTCATCTTTTACCTTTACCGCCGGCCACTTTTTGGTGTAATTTTTGAACCAGTAGGCGCACAAAGGCCAGTTGTGAGGACACGCTAGTGTTGGAAGGAGGTTGACTGTGAAGGGAACGGAAGCTTCTTCATTCACAAAAGAGACGCGTTTTCGATTCACACTGGAACCGTTTCTCAAAACTCTCCTAGCCGCCCTAGAAACTAATTCAGCGAATGCCTTGCATAATTTTTTTGGCGAAAGACATATCTCACCCGGCTTTGTTTCTGTACACCAATGAAATAACGGATGTGATGATGTTATGATTGCTTCTGACGTAACATGCGAGGATGTTGACGGCAGTCCATGCACTGACGTCTCCTTTGAAGTTGATACATTTGACGATGTCTTCAAGCGTATTCTTGCATATCCAGTAGGGGTTTTCATGTCTTCGATGACAAATTCATCCAGCGAGACGTTGTCAAGTACAATGAGAATGTCCACTTCATTCCACGACTTCATTTCATAGTAGCTATCACGGTTCATTCTACGCAACTTGAAACTGCTGTCGAGTCGTTCTACTTCCTCTAAGATTTCATTAACCGTTTCTTCTATCTGTTTCATCGTCTGCTGAAACCCCAGTCGTTCCCTTTGCACTACATTAGAATTGAAGTCGTTTAGTGCTTCCTGGAGCTGTTGCTTTGCGTGGACTATCCCCATTACCGGTACTTCAACCAACTCCGTTTCAAAATCCCATTTCGCCTTGCTGCTCTCTGATGTCACTTTATCCAACGAAGTCCTACGACCATTGTCGTGCTCAATTGGTTTCTCGACGTCGTCAATGGATGCTTCACCGCTGGGCAGCGCGCTTCTCTGAGCCGGTGGACGACTTTGCCGAGCGTCACGCGATTCACTTTGGAGCTCACGGGTATCATTTTGTCTGTTGTCTAGAAATGTTTGTCTTTTTTCTGCAATCGATATTTCATCGGCTTCCGACGAAGAGTTGCAGTCATGCTGTGTTTGTTGTTCAATTCCATGCAGCAATATACCATCTTTGAATTGGGCTGGTTTTGTTTCATCAAGATGTACGGATTCCCCAGTGGTTAAAGGCAACAGAATATCTTCTCCATTGAGTCCGTTAGATTCATCTTGATTAATGAAGTTGAAAATTCCCGGCAGATCAAGATCTTCGTTTTCGCTGTCCGTTAAAGACCAGAGATTTCGTTCCTCTTGTAAACGTTTTCGTGCTTCCTCGCAATTCTGTCGTAGAAAACCGTTTAACCAATGGTCGGTGACAGTTTGGTCAGACATAGCTCGTCTTTCAACTTTTTTCCGCAAAGAGAAAGCAGAGAGGATTTGTATCAAATTCGTGAGAAAACCCAAGATTTTGAAGGGTAACTAAACCGAACGCAACCAACGAAAATTCACTCATACGATAAGATTAGTCTTGAGATTGGAAACCATTGTTCTCAATATAATTGAACTGTGTTCGATTAGTGGGCTAACAATGAACATGAAACATTTATTACCCTTTTAAAGTTTAATTGTTAGCAGACGCACTAACTAGCACCAGATGTTTTGTTTCTTTTCTAGAACTCACCCTATAATTTAGACAATTTGGAAATTTAGAATATATTTATTCATCTTTTGAACGAATTGATTACGTAAATGTCGATGACACCAGGAAACATATTTTTTATTCGATAAAGTATTCAGTTTTAGCAGGGTGGATAACTCAACTAAAATAAGTTTGACAGTTGGAATCGTTTTCGAAATCTGTTGTGAATGCTACTAGCTAGATGTTGTGGTGTTTTTTTTTTTCAGGCTGAGTTCCAGTTAATACCGCACAAGTGGGTTGAATTTGTTGGTTCTCTTCTCTTGCAAGAGAGGTTTTCCCCCGGGTACCCGGTTTTCCCCTCTTCTCAAAAACAAACATTTGATTTGATTTGTTCTTATTTCAGTTGATTTGTAGTCTCCCATGCACCAAATTAGTAGAGCACTCGTGCTCAGCTAAATAACCTTGAGACTTAAATAAAAGTGATTATTGATTATTGTTGAAATTCGAAAACCCAGGAGAAAATGCTCGATTTTTGCCGGGCATTAAAACGCTGACAATTTTAAACGCATTACATCGATTATAATATCTTTGGATATTGATCACTGATCTTTATAAACTTCGCTTCTTTTGTAAGCAATGACAGCATTCCCCGTTACAAAGTAGACTGCGAGCAGTCTTTCTTTTGCTCTAAATCGTTGAAACGAACGAACACTTCAAAATAGCTGAAACTGCGGTGTTTGCGACCCACAGTTTCAGCTATTAAAAGTTCAACGTACGCCTTCGTTTCAGATTCTAGAGCAAAAGAGAAACTTCTTGCAGTCTAGTTACAAAGAAGTAGTGTTCTTGGATAGTTAATATTTGCCATAAAATACCAAAACGTATTACAGAAATTTCTCTAGCCTCTACGGCTTTCCAAAGACAAACTAACGTTCAGAAAAAAAAATCTCAACAGTACTGTCTCCGAGACTTTTGTCCAATTCTATTTAGAAGATATTGGTGGTAGGCTTGTCCATTTTATGTACGTGAAAGTACGCGCATAATTTAGAAATGTGCTTGCAGAACTAAAAGTTTCCAAACAAAGGAAACACAACTTGAATCGCTTGATAACATAGTGCCTTTTGTCATCTGAGATGTTTTTCACCAGCCTGGAACTGGTTTGTCAATTCCTGTAGAGCCTCGGCTTCATGATGAGACTGTAAAGCCAGAATCATTTCATCCAGTTTATCTCCTCCTTCAAGGAACAGTTCCAGGCCCTGCACGGTCAAGCCTATCCTGTGGTCAGTGACTCGGCCCTTGTGAAAAAGAGAAAATGCGCGTAAGAAACGAAACAGCTTTCCGTTGCCACAAAACAAGCCATGAATTTTGAAGAAAACGACACAACTTTGCAGCCGGGCTCACCTGTGGAAAATTATAGGTCCTGATTTTCTCGGAACGTTCTCCACTCCCTATCTGACATTAAAAAATGCATTTATCATCAGAATGCTGTGCAACACTTGCATTCAACAACACACTTATTCACGATAAAAATCCTTTGAAAAAGCGACGAAGGTAAGTCATATGAGAGCTCACAACGCACCTCTCATCTTAGTTCTTTGTACCTTAAGAACATGTAATAAATGTTTAAACGGCCAGTACAAGTACAAACTTTATTTATCCACAGAATTCAAATTCACATCTAAGGGTTCCCCCAGGGAGACGTGCGCTAGAAGTACTTACAATAATGTTAAAATATGAAAAGGACTTAAAGATCTAACTATGATTAAAAAATCTTTACATACAATTAAATTCAATCTAGTTAACTACATCAGTCTCTAAACTAGCTGACCTGTTTTCTGCGGGATTCGGCCCTCGCTAATTCCACTTTTTTCCTCTCAAGATCGTACAACCGCGCCCGCAACACTTGAAGTGCTCGGCTTTTATTCTGTAATATATGAAAAAAAATACTATTGCTAAATGACACCAAACGCAAAGCTTCAACTTCTCGCAACATCCAATGGATTTTCCCCCTGCACGTATACTACTTATGACAACACAATACAGTTCCACGTGGAAGAAACTAAAAACGCAAAGCAAGGGCAGAACGGCTCAGTTGTAATCCCAGCTGCTGCTGATGATGATCCTGACAATTCTGTTACATTCAGTTAGTTGTTACAAGTTTAAAGTGTAATAAAAGCCATCCTACATGTGCCTTTTCGAGTAACTTGTCATTTACACAAATACTTACAAAGTACGGAAATAAGAGCTAGAGAGGCAGAGCAACTACTTTGCCAGATAACAATTAACCATTCTCGTACCTGAATTTGGGACCTTTCCTCTTGACAAGCGATTGCTATTCCAGTCGGAACATGAGTAATGCGCACTGCACTGTCAGTTGTGTTAACAGACTGACCACCAGCACTAAAAACAATGGCACAATGTCAACACCAGCCTACTCTTTAGTATAAGCGAGATCAGCAGAGAGAAATCTTTCCCTTGCAGTGAAAAGCATAAAAAATATTGAAATTACCTCCCAAGCGGAAGAACATCGCACTGGTACTGAGGTAACTAAAGTAGTTGCAAAGAAGACTACACAATTTGGGCCTGAACGGAACCCGATCCTATGGTCGTGCGATCGCGAAATTGCCCCAATACAATACAATACATACTTAATTGACCACTCCCATAGGGGCTTTTCAGGGCCAATGAAACACAATCAACGAAACGACAGAACATAACAACAACAACAACAACTGTTAAGAATCCCAACTGGCCGGAAAAAACCCAGTTGGCTATTTACAAGTGCAGCTGAGAAGTTGAACCAGGGACGGGCAGCACTAAAAGCCGGAATCCAGAAACCGGAAACCAGAATCGCGAGAACTACAACAACTTACCCACTCCTTGTACGCTCTGCTATAATCGCTCTGCTATAATCCTCACGCCTTAGTTACTGGATCTTTGGTCGGCCATTGTCACAAAAAAAGTTGCCCAATTGCGCAATAAAAAAACAATACAAGTGTTGATTGATAACGTTATATGATGCTCTGGAGACCAAGGCAAATGAATGGTTCGCAAGTCATCACCAAGAGAGATTTTGTCCAAAATTAGATTACAAAATGAGAGTCCACGCTGAAAATAAAATAAAAGCCGCATGTTTACGAGTTCGTTACAGGTACGCAGACGCCATGTATGTGTGGGATGCTCCAGAAATAGGTGCTGGAAACGGAAACAGCCCGTTCTCGCGTTCTTTCTATTAGATTGTGTGATTTACTTCATCGTTAACTCTGAAGAAATGTAAACTGTAAAATGAACCTGACCTTGTTATTCTGGACAATTGAGAGAGACTTGAGCATGGTATTATAAAGGAATACTTAAAACTTGTTTATTTATTCAGTTTCCTTGTTTTTTCCATCTGCCTTTTTGGGTACAAAAATGCCTCTTTTTAATTAAAGGAACAAGGCGTCCGGAGGATTTGCAGCGTAAGTGACGAAGCGCGACTGAAGCTGTTGATTATAGGTTGACAAAGCCTGAACGTACAGTAATATGAAAAATTCGTGTTAAGTTCTTTCGAGACGTCCCACTAGCATCGAATAGGGAAACAAGCAAGTTTTTAAGATTCTGCCGAAAGGCAGATGCATATTCCGCTTCAAGGGCGACAACTGATGATATGGAGTTTACTTGCGTTCATTGTCTATTTCAGTTTACAGTGTTCCCAATAGGCCTTATTCACGATAGCCGCCATGTTGGTTTTCAAATTGTCATGCAAATTAGCCATGTGATATGGTAGGGGGCAAACATTGGACAAAAGGCAAATTGCGGAAAATCGGCTAGTCGAAATATTGAAATAACATTGCTAGAAGTGCATTTTAGAATTTAGAATTAAGTACCTTTTATATAATTTTATCTCTTTTGATTGCCTTTGACATTTTGACTTTCTACTTCGTTATCTGCTCATTTTTCACTAGAAAAACATCAAAGTAACTTGTGTAATCATTCTATTTTACTACTTAAATGATACACATTCAATGAACGTGATACAAATCATCTGTGTGGCTAAGATGTTCGTTATAACCTCTCGAACTTGTGTTGTTTGCCCCCTCAGAAGTGTGTAGCTAATTTGCATGATAATAGACAATCCAACATGGCGGCCATCGTGAATAAGGTCTATTAGTGCTCCAGCGCTAGGACGACTAGACACTTGAATAAAGTTCCTTTCCTCTCCTTTCCTTTTGGGTTAGAAAGTTTTTCCGCCGTGTTTTCGCAGTTTGAACATACCGTGGGCTTCAGAATGATGTAATTTCATGACAGCCAAAGTGCCCAAAAAGTAGAACGAAACATTGCAATAACCACTTACAACTGCTGAACAACAGAAAAGAAATGCAACAAAAGGAAAGAGAAGCATGGATGGACACAAAAACACAAGACTGAAACGAATTGCATTTAGGTACTCTTGAAAAAAATCGGCCCCACGTTTTTCAAGTTTGCTGCAAATCGCCTGGATAAAGGTCGTTTTTGCTCAAAATTATCTTGTTTGTGATGTAACGATAATTTTATCAGTAAAGGAATTCCACATTACCATTTTCGAGGTTTAAACTCGTAATTTACTAAAGACTTTCCCTAAACACCCTAAAATAATTAGAAGACTTGAAGATAATCAAGATGCACGAGAAACGTTAACCAGGCCTCGATTGTTCAAAAAGTGAACAACGCTATCCACCGGGATAAATAACATCTAGCGGATAAACACTTGCAAAACCAATTGAGTTATCCAGGGAATAGTGATTTATGCAGTGAATAAGTTGTTGTAGTTATAATTCTGGTTTCTGGTTTCCGGTTTCCGATTCCGGCTCTTAGTACCAAGAACAAATTCAACGAAGGGTCAGAACGAGTCTTGAACCCGGAAACTCTGGATCTCAACTCCGGATCTCATGGGTCGCATTGCCTCCTCCATCCAAGTGTGATGGAAGACAAACAAATGCTAATACTTATAAGGCTGCGTGTAGACTCTCATCTAGACATGCATCTAGGCCGAGTTCGTGTAAAATTCATCCTCAAAAAGTAACAAACAAAAAATACTAAAAATTGGTTTCCAGCTGTTTGCAAAACTAAATGGCAAGACCAGAAGAAGAAGAAGAAGAAGACAATCAGCCACAGGTGGCAAATTTGAATCCACCAGAGGAACCAAAGAGCAGAGATGGAAGTCAAAATTGAGAAGTTCTTTTATGCTTTCTATTTTGGCCATATAAGAAGCACCTTACTTACGAGGCTACAATAAGTTAGCGAGTATGGGGAATTTTTGACTTCGGTCGCCGATA
>NC_090874.1:2095316-2102816 GCF_036669935.1 Montipora foliosa
AATACAAAGCAAAAAACTTACTTTTTTCTGCATAAAGCCAGTTCTTGGAAGATACACTATTACATTACTTAACTCATTTAGTTTACCTTAATTCCACCATGGTCACTTTTGCTCATGTTCACAACTTCAAATTTCCAGTTCTTAAAGGATGCAAACCTGCAGTCAGAATAAAAATAATTATTGAGAAGGTAAGGAAACTGTCAAATAGTATAAGGTTCCATTTAAAACCTCATTGAAATGTAAATTTAGCATCTATATATTTTGCAAGCAAACAGCCAACTTCATTGTTTGAGAGACATTAAGGGCCCACTGACATATTTTTTGGGGTGCGTTGCTAAGGATGTAATGGTTAAGTAATTTGAGAGAATTTTGCATTATTTTGGTCAGTTTCCAACTTTTGTAAGCCAATGACCCTAAATATGACATTACCATACCACCCCCATGGTCACATGACCAATAAAAGAAAACTCTAAATTTGTCTCCGTGCTACGCAATTTGGGTATTTAATCAATGGTTTGATTATTTGTATTCGGTTTTGGATCCAGCCAAACATGGTTTTCTTTTTATTTTGAAAAATGTTCTTTTTAAAGACATAAACGATACTGAAATAACCATAACTTTTTCAAAAAAGATGATTTTAAAAAATCAATGCTTAGCTACATTCTGTATTTGGGGGTGAAACGTGCCATGTAAAACCGGAAGTCAGTTTGTTTACGCATGCGCAGTTGATATGAGAATGAGCATGAGGAAGGGCAAGGGAAAACCTTCGATGGAAACAACAGTTTGTGCAGTGACTTTTGCTTGTGAGTGGGTTTTCTTGTCAGCTCATGATATGATGACGTCAGTTACCGGAAGTAACATTTCATTTACTTTGCAATGCGCGAAAAATCTGTCTGTGGGCCCTTAAATAAACTGGCATTGTTATGACTTTCGGAAAGTAAATTTTAATCAACTTGTCCATGAACTACTGAAAATGGGGGTATGATTTTGAAGTCATAATCTGAAATCGACCATTGAACAGGGATCAAAATTTACTTGGTGGGGGGGGGGGGGGAGGGGCAAAACTGTTCAGTAAAGTGGGAATGATCAAAAAGGTTAGTATTTTTTCAATTGCATATTCTTAATGGCAGAGCAGATGAAATAATAATCAGAGATGTATCCAGAGTGCGTCATTGCATACTGCGACACACTCGTTTTTCTTTTGGATGGACAGAATGTTTATGCAAATTATAAATGCCAGGAAAAATATGCGAACGACATATTTCACAAGGAAATTGAACATTCCCATTTCTCACTATGAAGAAATGATCGAGTTCCCTAAATTTCAAGGTGAGCTGTTATTTTTGCATAATTTTTTTTGTAGTCGAATGATTTCATTTTGAATTCCCACGTGTTGTGTGACATGATCTGAGCTGTTGTGACAGAGAATCCAACGGTGAAGTATGTTAAATTTTTGTGCGACCCTGTGGATATTAATTCCAGGCATGCACGTGTCATGCTGTGGAGGTCTAGATCATTTATCAACTGGAGTCAACAGTTCTTACAGCGTATGGATTCCTCGAGATGTTTTCAGATGTGATCAATGGAGCTTTTACAAGTCCATACATTTTGATCAATGAATCATCAGGCATAACAGTTTCAAAGAAATTGATCATTTTATTTTAAGAACATATTCGAGGGGGAGGGGTGAGACTTTTTTTTGTGCAATTTAGAAATCTGAAAACTTTAAGGTACTGCAGCAGCAATTAAGAGGCAATCGATTCTTAGAATTTTAATTCTTGAATATTATAATTAGCTGGACCCCAAAATTTTGCAATGGACGCCCAAATTTTTCAAGAAGGGGTCCAGAGGAGCCCCAAATTTGAAAACCTAGACACATCTCTGAATTAACAATTTGCCAAAAGCGAGGTGAATATCGGAGAATAAAATTCAAGAGAAGCGTTGAAGCCTCAGGTGAATAATATTTGCCAAGCCTGATAGTAATTGTCAAGTTAAACCCGAGGTAAATAATTGTTTCAGTGTAATAACATTAGTGATTTTTTGAAAAATATGCATTTTCTCTTTAATAATGATATTAATTTCTTCATCTGTCACCTTGACAAAAGGGCTTGCAGCCATTATGAAAAAAACGCTTCAGTGATAATCGCGTAATAATCACCTCCAGTACAACCAATCAGCCCAGAGAATTTCTAATACTCACCTATCTAATTATACTAATAATATTATTATTACTGTTTACTCTATCTTACCTTTGATACATAACAAACATTTCATTAGTGAACAGAGAGGCTTCCTTTCCACCTGTGCCTGAAATCCAGTAAAAATAGAAGGAAAAAACAATGCAGAAAAGAAGAAAAAAGCGCACCCCAAATGAAAAGAAATGGAACACATGTTCTCTCCATCTTTTGTGTTTCAATTTTGAGGCAAGCTTGTCATAGTTTATACATTTGGATCCAATAATAATAATAATAATAATAATAATAATAATAATAATAATATTGTGTTGTGCAGGGGCATACCTCATTATAATATACTGGTATTACCACTGATGTTGCCAAGATGACATCTAAAAAATATGATTCTAAAGTTGATACTCAGGTATAGTCTGTATTTACTTTTACATCCTTTTTACGAATATTTAATGCTAATTATGTAGACTTAAAATGGTATTTATATTTTTTCTTTCTTTCTTTAGTCCAGCATTTTTAGCATGCGCTTTTGGCTTGGAAATGATTGTGTAAACACTCCCCACATTTTTTTACTTTGAATAAAGTTACATGTACTACTACTATTACATTAATCCTAGATAAGATTCCTGAACAATATCATAATAATTGATAGACAAAAGATTACAGTGAACCCCACACTTATCTGGACAATTTAAGCAATTGTCTCTTAAAGACACCTGACAAATTCAGGGTTTAGGGTCAGCTTTAAGGGATGCAAACTCTTGAGCTCTGCAAGCTGGTGCAATGCTCTACCAACTGAGCTATGAAGCCATCCCATTGAAGACACCTAAATTTTTCAGATAAGTGTGAGGATCTCTTCACTCTTTCGTCTATAATGTAATTATTATGTGGAGGTTTGCATGTGACAAAAAATATAATCAAGTTATAATACATCAGCTCTGTAACAGTTCCCTAGTGGATACATAAGAATGTAATCTTTCATTATGTACCTGCTCTTAGCTCCAAAATGGCATTGTTTTCATCATCATCATCTCGAGGAACAAGGCACCTCAACAACTTATCCTATGGTTAAAGAAGTGATTCTGTCATCATGATCATCATCAGTATGACATCTGTGAGTAAAATATTCAAATTATGTACCTCCAATTCCTTTATATCAATAATAGCCTGTCGTTTTTCCTCTTCAGCAATTTTCCCCAGCTCTCCACATGACTCTGACATTAAGTCATTCAACTCTTGAATTTCCTGTTAAGGCAACTCTCTACAATTAATGCCTGATGGCAATAACAAAGGGGGACATCAAGATCAAGTGTGATTTTCAAAAGGCTGGTTAAACGTGGGGTGAGGGGAACCATGATTCTAGTGCCATTTACTCAAAGGGTTAACTCTTTTTAATCTCTTTTAGTCTTTAACTCTTTTTAATCTACCGTATATCTGTATAAACCAACTGGTGGTGCACTGCTCAGATTATTTAACTCTGCAGTGTGATGGACTTAGTACAGGTCTTAGCATAACACTTGAAAAATTTGATTAAGTAACATGGTAAAATAATTCCTTCAAAAATGTTGTTCAAAAGATATTAAAGTCATAAAACTGCCAATGAGATTGGACAAAAAGTAAGACACTGTCTGTATATCATGCTACACCAAAATAATGCACCAGCTAAATTACTTTCTCTAATAATTCTCGTATAGTAAACATGTTATAATCCATGTATCTGCTGTCTGTTTTAGCAATATTTCTTCTAATTGGGTAGACTAAAATATGTACCATCACCTTTTCTTTTGCCGTAATCTGATTTGTTAGGTGAACAATAGGTGAAAGCTTGGCAAGTTGCTTGGACAAGGTCCTAAGTTTACTGGCAGCTGGTACATCTCCCTAACAGTGAGATAGTTTAAAAAGTAACGAAAAACTCCCAAATTACACAAACCTTATTTATAAACACAAAGAAGGATCTTACATTCTATAAATCTCTGTGAAGATTACTTGTCTTGAACATCTCAAACAATAATATTCTTAGCTCTCCACTCTTCATAACCATCACTCCAACATACCTCAGTACATGATAACTTGTTTGTAATCTCAGCATGCTGTTTCACAAGACTTCTCAAGTGAGGCTGAAGGGTCTCAATCAACTGTGACCCCCACCTGATTTTTGTCACTGATAAAGAAAAAGAAAAAGAAAAATTAGTGGTCTATGAGAAATTCAGTTGTTCAGCTGTCTATGTTGTGAGAAGGAGATAACCCTGAGCACTTACAATGGTTAGTAGTATGAGAGCTAAAACCCATAAAGTGTACATCAAAAAGCACACTAATAATAATAATAATAATAATAATAATAATAATAATAATAATGATAACAACTTTATTTAAGTGTCATTGGATTTAGCACAAGAGCACTAATTGGGAAGTAATATTGGTTTTTGTGGAGAGGGGAAAACTGGAGTAAACGGAGAAAAACCTGTCAGAGCAGATGAGAGAATCGAAAATCTCAACCCTCATATGACGCCAAGTCTGCGAATCGTACCCGGGCCACATTGGTGGGAGGCGAGTGCTCTCACCACTGTGCCACCCCTGCTCCTGCTTGTATCTGAATTAAGAAATGAATTATTATGTTTAACAATTATTAGTAAGTTCATCAAATGAGCAGAGCTTGCCTGCATCTTTCATGTGAACAGACATGAATCCCCATCAGCATTATTCCTTCTTGACCTCGACCCAACCTCCCATCATATGATGAAACAACAAGATTAGTCATGCTCTCCTTTCCAAGGAAGAGCATCAATCAAATTGGTTTTCCGCGTAACATGCTCAAAATGCAGCCTACCCACGGTGATAAAATTGCATAGATGATGATGATGATGATGATGATGATTAGGTCAAAGCAAGTGCAGGTCAGTTTGAGAGTTAAATGGAAGTTAAGGCTCTCGATTTCCATGGGCAATTTTGTCGCTTATTTGTAATACTGTTAGATTAAGGTTTTAAAATAAAAGTGGAAAATAAGGCTTAAGCTCACTTGAAATCGGAAACCATAACTTACAAAAACCTCCACCACTACGATCCACCACCCCTTTGAATCCTTTCAAAACCTGATGAAGCATTCATATATATCAGTCACTGTAAAATTCCTATCTTTTGCGAGAACTTTACATCTATTGTACAATACATAAAGGTATGTATTCCGCTGCAGTTTCATTGATAATTATTTTCCGCCATATTGAATTTTCCAAGGTCTGTCTTACTTTGACCCAGCTCTGCTCTAAAAATATACAAACTCGTTTCCATGCTTCTCTACATTGTATAAAATCTGTGACGCAATTTTTCTCTCCGCGTGGACGACTTGTGAGCTTCCTGTTTCACTGTGTTAACGCCGCAAAATACGGTTTCTTTGTATAGGTGAACAGGCTGTTTTCAATTGTGTCGTTAAACAGCTGTGATGCCATTTGGTTGTAGGAGAGCGAATCCCTAGAATTGACGGAAGCTTCTTGTACAACAAAGTACCAGGATAATTTTGCAGAGTAGATAGAACACGAACCCTCGTCGTACCAGTTAAGCTTATAAGAAAGAATCAATAATATTTGGAGTGATAAAATTGTAAAGGTAAGAATGACAATTTTCATACAAGAGCAATTTTACCACAAGGTTAGGTCTTTTTGACACGAAATTATGATACCGGCAATGCCATCCAGTCTGTTGAAATTAACACGTGGTCTTGATGTACGAGGAATTTTTTGAAATACGTCCCATTATCTTTGTACCTCGTGACGTTCTTTGTGCTCTTTTAGCGAACGGCTTAATTTTCACGTCGGGTTTGTTTGACTGGAAAGTTGATAGTGGCGAAAATTTCGAAGAATTTAACAAGGATACGACGATATATATATATATATATATGCATGAGATGCATAGCAATCATAACTTGCCATCGTTTGTTATTAGTGGAACACAAGGTGTTAAATTAAAGCCGTGTGGGGAAGAATCGGAAATGAGTTTGATAAAAAATTGCTTCTCTTTATTCCAGGAATCGATTTCCCTGAGCACTTTTAATGTGGTACAATTTTGTACATTTGTAGCAGGAGTTGGAGTTTAAATTTTCCTCGTCCCTTGAATTATGTAGAAAAAGTACTTTAGTGTTCACAAGTTTCAAGAGTATTTAAAGGGCCAACTTTCCTTTCTACAATTTTGAAAGAAATTGTTAGGTTTAAGAGTGTTATTATTATTATTGTTAATACATGCACATGTACGGTAGATGTACACTGCAACTGTTTACATTTTGGTATTGGCATGGCAAAAGGAAACAAATCTGTGTACCCATTTAAACAAAAAAAAACCATAAGCTGTGTTTATTTGAAAAACAAATGAGAAATACAGTGTACAGTGGTGATGGTAAAGTTGTGATAATGTACAAGGTAAATTTGCTTCTGTTAACTATGTTCCAATGTTGGTTGAGCACTGGGCTGCCATGCGGGGAGGACGTGAGTTTGACTCTGGCCGGACCAACACTCAGGGTCTTAAAATAACTGAGGAGAAAGTGCTGCCTTTTTACACCAGCACATGGTTAGACTTTCCAGTCTTCTCGGATAAGGACCATAAACCGTAAACCCCATCTCATAATATTAGGGTTAGGGTTAGGGTTAGATATTAGGATAACCCTAATATCTTTCACGTTCATTAGTTCCCTGTGGGACGTTAAAGAACTCCATACCCTATTTGAGAAGAGTAGGGGGTGAAGTTCCTGGTGTTGTGGCTGTCCTCTGCGAGTGTATAGGTGGGTGGGTGAGTATAGGAGGTCCACATCAGCTGAATAGCTGCCAAAACTTCAACCCACTCAAAGAAAAAAGTGACAAACAAACAATGATAGCAATGAAGTTTATCAGTTTGATTTTAATGTTCTAGATAATTTTTGGTTGTAGTGGCAGTCTGTCAAGTATGGAAATAGAAGAGGGAGAACTCATTGAGGGTATGTTATTGTGACTGCACCTTCATAAAATGTAATGATGATTGTAATTACATAATTGTCATTGTTGTTTTTATGATTGTTGTTATTATTATTATTATTATTATTATCACAATCATTCGACTATCTAGGCATGAAAAGTGTGTTAATGTGGTGGTCATGCGTATTTTATTCCCAATGTTTCATGTTTCATGGTTTTCAACAGGCATTGAAGCCAATGATGTTAGTGCATTACTGGAGCAGTTTTTAAAATATGAAGAAAAGCAAGGTATACTGATCAATTAATCCAAATATACTTGTCAATTTCTCCATTCACAAGTCAAGAATGCATGTATGAATGGGAAGAGTACACTTTTG
>NC_090874.1:2112816-2150316 GCF_036669935.1 Montipora foliosa
TCTCATGATATTCAGTAAGGTTAGGGTTATGATTACATGATCAATCTCTCTTGGCCCTGGAGGGGTGGAAAAGTTCTTTTCATAATGTAGCTCTTCTAGCCTAGAACTATGAAATGAAAAATGCTGAAAAATATTTTGTTCCAAAATGAGAGCTGCTAAGTCTAATTTGTGGTAATTATAAGAGCACGAACACACGACTGCCATTGTGAAAGTTAGTGGTTCACATATTGTCTATTGTTCTTAAAGATGTACACTGAACTCACCTGCCCTAATAATATAAGGTCAACATTTGATGGCATCCACCAATCCCTTCTTGACAACTCGGGGCAATTTACGCAGTGTAATATCTCCTACCCTTGTGAGAATGATGCATAAGCAATGAAATATCACCTTCAGAGAAAAAGCTAAAATTAAAACAGGATTAGACTATCAGTCCAGAAAGAAAGAAAATTTTGTTGTTTACAGTAGTTCTGTGGTATTTAGGTCTAAGTGTTGATTCTTCCCGTAATCATTCATTTAAGTTAGGTCCATGTTGTGGATTGTGTTTTGAGGGGTGCCCATTGACAATATTCTACCAAATCATGTTATTTTGGAAGTTAATAACAAATTGCGTAGTTACATGAATAATTTTATTATTTTATTTGAAGACTCCAATATCAGTCACCTTGAGGAAGGAGAAGTCAGCAGGCCACCATCCTCTGATGAGATGGATTTTGATGCATTATTGAGACTCTCACAAAACAGTATAAAAAAGAGAAGAGAATCATCATACAAAGGAAGATAAACCAAAAATAATAAAATTGTAAAGATTTGATGTTAGAAAAGGGTTGAGGCTTACAAACATATTATGCAGAATTTAGGGTCAAAATCGATTTTTGAAATCGGTTTGTATGTTTACACTCAAGCAGTAACTGTTATTTTAATAGTTTTGATGTAACAAATTTACATGGTATAAACTGTAGAGAAAAATTATTGTTCAAAACAACTTCATAAAGTTTCGTCACAACTTTTTCTATTGTGGTGCAATAATAGTGATTTCCCTTGTAGTCTAAGCCTATACGTCTTCCATATGTGTTCCTTATTGTAAAGATTGATTACCAATTATATATGCATGGGGAAGGCTATATATCCCTTTTGATTTTCTCAATTGGAGATTGAATCTGAAGTTTTGAAACACGTTGATCTTGCTTTTGACAAATAAGTATGGGTAATCAAATGGTGATGCATGAAATTTGAAATTAGGGAATAATTTCACGCGCGTTTTGTCCACTTTCCGGAGCCTTTAGGCGAGGCAAATTATTTGATTTTGGACAAAACGCAAGTGAAATTATTCCCTAATTTCGCTGGTATACCATTTGATTAGCTATTAATAACATGGTGACAAATTACTCCTTAAATTTTCAAACCTGGATGCCATTTTAGCACTATATGAAAAGTTGCCATGGCAACAATGTAATTTCACATGTGAAATTATAAATTAAACCCTGAAATTTCGCGCCAAAATTAAGGAGTAATTTGTCACCCAACTAAGTATTTGTTTAGTAAAATTAATTCAAGCAATTTATAATCTTTAGGCTTGAAATTTTACTGCACAGCATTACGTAAAATTGCCTTCCGCAGTAGTTTTGTTCAAATATAATTTGTAGTGGAGCTACAAGGAAGTGTGTAGGTAATTTTCTGGCAATTTTGCTTATTGAAGTTGTTTTTTGGGAAACTCAAGTCAATTTTACTATTTTTGACATTCTGAAAATTTGGTGAAGAAATGAATTAAAAAGTCGTTCAAACAGAACGGACTTGAGGCAATTTTGAAGGCACATGCACGTTACATGTAAACTGCTCTTTATATTATGAGGAGCAAGAACGTAATTAATTAGAGTAACATGAGATTTCAAATTCAATGTTAATGGAAAGAAGGCTCGTTTTGAAGCATCTAGGAGCAAAGTAAACTGAATAAAGAAATTATTTGTGTAGATTTAGTGATGTTTGCCAAAGTAATTTTGAGATTTCTAAGCGGTCAAACGCAGACTGCAGACCGGGGGTAAAATGCAGACTGAGGTTATAATTTAACTGAAAAAGCCCAAACCCATTAGAAATGCTAACAGTTAAGCTTAAATATTGTTTTGGACCTAATTAGGCCTAAGGTTAGCATTTCTAAGGGGTTTGGGCTTTTTCAACAGTTACGTTATAACCTCAGTCTGCCTTTTACCCCTAGTCTGCAGTCTGCGTTTTACACTGACCGGATTTCTAAGCGAAAGAGTATCGCAATTCGTGAAAATCCTGGTTAATCATTCCCACGGTCTTAAATTGAGTGCCGTCTTCATACTTTATACGATTATAGTTTCACCAACTGGGATGACCCTTCGCATAAAAAATCGTTTCGTATCTGCAGGTCTAATGTAATCTCTCCCAAGCTGGTTCCCAGAGTCTCTCTTCTCTCCCTCCATTTCTCCATTGACGGGGTTGTTCTGACGAGAATAGCCTGTTCCAGGCTCCCAGATAGTCGGGAAAACGAAAACAACTGCGTGGGAAAAGCGAGTGGAGGTTGGGTCGAGGCGCAAGCTTTTTTTTCTGTTTCCCTACTATCTGGGAGCCTGGAACAGGCTATGATGAGAATGGCGTTTTGTGCCTGGCAAGAATTCCCGTCAGCGTTTGGAGCAGACTTCCACAATTAAATAACAACGGGATTCGCTCTGGACACAATGGGCGCAAATACATAAATGAACATATGCTTGAAACGATTTTGAGAGATTTCCATACTGATTCTTCAGTGTTGCACACAATGACCGGAAAGTATTTTATTAAGTTAAGCGGAAGGTAGTTATCTCAAAATCCATCATTGTTAGAGCTACAATATTAAAGTGCCCCTGTGACCAAAAAATCAATTTATATTTTTCTTTGGATTTCAAAACTATGTTAACAAAACACTAAGTGACCCACGTTTTAAGCCTTGATTTCAAAAAGACACCTCTTTATTTTAACTGTAATTTTCCTATTTAATGGTCCGCCATTACTAACATTATGTTCTTGAGAGAGCTGGATCGAGGAGAAAATGACGTCAAAGGCTCACTAGTTTAAGAATGCAATACGTGTGTACGTCGCAGAATTAATATGCAGCACGGGGGTTTTGGGCTTTCAGACTTTTAAACTCACGCTTTGCATATATAATAAGCTGCGTTCACACGCTGAAATTTTAAGCTAGTGAGCCTCTGACGTCACTTTTCCCTGGATCCAACCGTCTGAGGTCCAATCGGTCAGTTTTGGACGTGAGTAATGGCGGACCGTGAAATCCAAAACTTACACTTAAAGTAAACGGCCTTTGGATAAAAATCAAAGCTCAAAATTTTGCCAGTCAGGTGTTAAGCAAACACACTTTCAAAATCTGAAGGAAAAAAGGAAGTGGTTTTTTTGATCACAGGGGCACTTTAAGCAGCAATGTATGAATTCAAATATGTTTCCTGTCGCCTTTCGACACTTGTTCTTCTGTTTCTGTCTTCAATGAGACGAGGAATAATACTGATATTCCTGGATATATGGTATATTCCTGTGAAGGTATTTCTGGTTTCTCTACTTCGTGAAAACAGTTTTCCGAAGAGAAAGGAAAATTCAAAAAAGCAGTAAACTTTTTATAAGTTGACTGGCTACTATGGTTATTGCGCATACGTTCTGCGTAGTTCGAGATACTGTGGTTTCCTATGGGTGGTGCTCTCTAACACAAGGGTATTCTTGTTCGGTTAATGGGTCTTATGCGTAATGACGTCTGATGAGTTAATTTCACCACCAAGCCTCGTTTGCACAAAATTATTCACATCATTTGGATATGCAACACTGTTCGCACGTGGGTTTTCTTTTCAAGTTTGCTCCTTTGGGATTTAGCTCATGCTAAAATTTATGTTTGATTTTCGAATTTGAAGATTAGTATGGGTAATCAAATGGTGACGCGTGAAATTAGGGAATAATTTCACGCGCGTTTTGCCAAATTCAAATAATTTCCCGAACCTTTAGGCGAGGGAAATTACTTGATTTTGGACAAAACGCAAGTGAAATTATTCCCTAATTTCACGGGTATACCATTTGATTAGCTATTAATAACATTGTGACAAATTACTCCTTAATTTTCAAACCTGGACGCCATTTTAGCACTATATGAAAAGTTGCCATGGCAACAATGTAATTTCACATGTGAAATTATAAATTAACGCTAAAATTTCGCGCCAAAATTAAGGAGTAATTTGTCACCCATGTTATTAGTGGTGAAATTAACTTGTCAGACGACATCACGGATAAGGGCTTACCTGACGTCACGGCGGCCATGTTGGTGGAAAGAACAATAGCGAAAAAGTCTTTTGGGAATTTGATTCTATTATTATGCAAAACTTGAGCTACATTTTTCTATTGTTCTGGCACCAACATGGCCGTCTTATCACGTGAGTGCAATCAAAGAATTGAGAATAACTATGCATTTTTTCAGAGATAATCAGGAGATAGGCACCGTCCTTAAGGTAATCCCTTGAAAATGACGTACTTTCCAGATTTTTGTCAAACTTGGCACAATTGATATTTATGCACAGGACATTGAACAACGCAATAAAAAGATCGGGTCACCTTGCCTGTTTTCGTGCTGCATGCCTTTAATTCTAAGTGTTTTTTGCCGAATTACTCGAGAAGCAACTGAATATTACTGAAAACTTGAGCGCACTTGTTTATCAGGGCTAACATCTTTCAGTGAAGTGATTTCAAATTGTTCGATTTTGCAAAGAAATGTAAGAAAATTGGACCGCTACAACATCGCTTCACACTCAGGCCCCGTCCACACGTATCCGGATATTTTTTTAATCCGAAACTTTTTCTTTCCGTGTAGGTCTTCCGTCCACACGTATCCGGCGAATTCACTGGCGAATCCGGGTCTTTTTGAATACGCTCTCCAGGGTGGATATTTTTTAATGAGGACACCAAATCCAGGTATATATTTTATCCGGATGACGTAACAAGATCAAGCCCAGTTCCTTCCCGTGAAATCAATTTCCAAGGTGGCTGCCGAGGGCTTCATGGCGCATGTTAACTCTGCTTTCTTGAGGAGTCCTGAGCACTAGAGTGAATCCGGATACGTGTGGACGGGCAACTTCGATTTGAACACGCCACGTGTGGATGGAAATATTTTTGAATCCGGAAAGAAAGAGTTGCGGATTCAAAAATATGCGGATACTTGTAGACGGGGCCTCAATGTCTGGGTCCAAATTAGGCTTTGGTAAATTGTGCCCGAAAAAAAAGCATATTATGCTTTTAGCAGTGCTCATATTTTTTAGAAATTATGCCAAAATTATGCTACTTTCTGAAAATTATGCTCTCTGTCACCGAAATTATGCTACTTAGATCTTGAGTAAAATAAAGATCACCAGTAGCTCAACTCTATCAATTCTGACTTTAATGAACATTCATATAGTCCACCTTCCAGTCTTACAGTCTTTAGCATCGCAAATACGCATGTGCGCACCTCAAAAAGTCAAATGATTAACAAATGCTATCAAAATCAACCGTTTCTGGGTTCTGAATCCGGGTCAGAAAGTTTTAGCCCGCATACTTGTTTTAGACGCCATCCAAGCAGATCCCTCAGTTCCGTACAAAGACAACTATGCATGTTGTTATTCTCTGCGTTATCGGTTATTGTACTGAAGCATTACGCAAGCCTGTAAATAGTCAACGAGAGCATGCTCTTGTGAATCGTCAAACGATGAGTTAAGAATAGAGAATACTCGTTCAGCGGCTGCAGACGAGGGCTGCACCAGCAGAACCTTCATAACTGCAGAAGACCAATGGGGTAGGTTACCAGATTGTTGGTCGCTGGAAGTAGTGTACTCGAGGACGACGCCATCTTTGATCTGGGGCCGGAGGGGCCAAGCCGCCGAGCCATAAGGGTGGTCGCTTGATGAGAGTCATGCACAGGGGAGCCTGGTCTGCCAGACCATATTTAGCGCATACCTCAACATTTTCCAAAACAATACAGAAATAAAACACAAACTGAATTATTCTAGAACTATGATGGGTTTTTTTTAGTTTTCAACGCATAAAAGCTCGGATTATGCTAGCAGTGCTAAACTGAAATAAAGGCTTAAAACAACGCTCGTTTTGCTAAATTATGCTTAAAATTATGCTAGCACAATCTACCAAAGCCTACTCCAAATTCAGTTTTGCGTCATTTTATATAAATACTACAACTCCTACTCTCCAACTGTTTTGCTCCTTAAAATATGTTTTTCTTGCACCTTTCACGAGGTACATAACACCATTAAAAAAGGTGGGGGCGGGGGGGGGGGTTCACCTGCTCGTTCAGGAGAAAATAGCCATTCTTTGATAGAGTTAGCTTGGTGTCTCTGAAAATCTGCCATTTTATCAATGTGCGCGAGCTAATTATGCGCGCGCCAACGACGCAAAGAAGTTGCGCAATGCAAAACCAGGGATATCAGGGCAGGCACACGCGCGTGCTGGGACCTTACTCCAAAGAGCGAGCGGAATTTCGCATGTGACGTCACAAAGGAGAACAATTTCTCCGCATTAAATGTTAGCAAAGACGGTTGAAGTTTGAAACAATTATTTACGCGAAAAAGAGGTAGGAAAAATTAGCTGCAATTAACTAATCCGTTATGTCTGAGAAAATTAAACTCAATTTGAAAAGAAAGAGACAGGCGTCAATCCAAGGTGTTGACAAACGACCTCGTTTAAAAGAAGAGCAAATTTCGTGCAACCCGACAACAGGAGATTTCCCTGGCCCATGTAAAAGCTCAAGCGCTCGGAAAAGGGTAAGTAACTGAGTAGACGAGAAAAAGTTGGGAGAAAGTGGTGCTTTCTTTAAAATCAGATCCAAACAAAGTGCTTTTTTTCTTTTCCTGATCAATTTTTCAGCCTGCCTGTTTCAGCGAAGGGCTGCCGAAAACCAAAAGGTAACGGAGGTGCAGTTTAATGTATATTTTTCCAAGTTGAAATTAAGTCAGTCTCCTTGATACAGAAGTATATGGGGACTTTAAGTATTTTTTGCTTCTCTAATTCAGGCAAAAGTTGAGACAAGTTTTTAGTGACAGCGATAAGCATCATTTGTTGCAATCAGAAAAGAGAACCAAAGAAGACTTGCGTCTGGACTCTAAAGTAAGTTCTACAGTGCAGTGTGGCTCACTGTGATCAAAATATGATTTTGACGATCTCAGAGCCTGACTGTAATATACCGTACCTCAGCGTTCCGGCCCGCTGTCTTTGGCTTACAAAATGTTACAATATACTGTTAAAAGTCTTGCGCGTGTTTTCAGTTTGTTGATTTTATTTCCCTGCGAACACATGAAAAAATGAAATGTCATGTAATCGATAAGATGACAATTGGAGATATGTAATGCTCGCAGCCTTTAATACATGTGCAAGCACGTCATAGTACTGACATACTTTGGTGAATTTGCAAAGTTTATAGAAATTCTTGAGCGTACAGATACTATGTGTACCATGTATACCATATATAGATACCATGTCTTCTAGCGTTTGTTTTCTACACAATCAGATCGTCGTCAACTTTCACGCAAAATGGTATGTTGTTTGTTCGTTTAGGTACAAGCATTTTTTGAAAGGAAAGAAGACACAAACATCAGTTATTCTCCAATCTCAAGTGCGTCAAGTGTATTGGATTCTGAAAAAAGACAAGCCGACCGCGCAGAATTTCTCAAGAAGATTAGTGCACACCGTATGTTAATTTAATTGTTAATTTATTTTATTTTATTTCACTATTAATTTAAACATTTTAATCATGAATTTAATGTGAGTATATATTATCCAGAATTTCACCAATCCAATCAATCTTTTCGTTCATTTTTGATAACTCTGAATTTCAGGTCGTCTGTCAAACTATGATCTTGGAGATGTGATTGGCTACGGTTCCTTTGGTCAAGTTGTTGCCGCTACACGCCAGAAAGACAATTTGCCGGTAAGAAAAATTAGCTAACTGGAGGCCTAACATTCTTGTATTTGCATTGAGGCATCAATTCCAGCGCCTTAGCATTATATTTTGCTTTTTAGCTTGCAAAGACCGGGGGAGGGCCCACTCAGTGTCTTTTAAGACTCCAGAGGGCGTTTATTGAAACAAAGTTCAAAACCGCGTTCCAAGACTTTACATTTTGGCAAATCCAAAAAGAGTGTTTATCTTCAAAAACGGTGTCGAAAAGGAAGAGCCAGGAGCATTTGTCAAAACGAAACTACTTGTTTCCAGATGGTTCTGGACGTAAATTGATTGTTGAAAAAGCTGGACTTCCTTTAAAGGACGGACCCTAAAAACCCTCCCTAAATTTGGGAAAGGAAGATACTGATTACTGTTTTAATCCACTCCAGGTGGCCCTTAAATTCGTCTCAAAGGAGTCTGTACGAGAGGTAAAGGAGGTGAGTAAATCATTGCAGTTTGAATCGGAAAAGAAAAGAATTTTGATTATCGAATTCACTTATGTGTTATACGTGACTGCCTCACCAAATTTCTCAGATTAACGGCAAACGAATCCCAACAGAAGCCTATCTCCAACACAAGGCCAAACATCGTTACGTGATCAGGATGTATGAGGTGTTCACAACGGAAGAATACTACGTTTACGTGATGGAGCGACCAGAAGTGTGCAAGGACATGTTTGATATTCTTCAGCAGAAGATAACTCTTTCTGAGAAAGAAGCTCGACGATACTTTTACCAGATCCTCGAGGCAAACCTTAGCTGTGAGAAGAATGGGGTGCTTCATCGAGACCTAAAACCTGAGAACATCCTTGTTGACTTGCGCAGTGATGAAGCTAAGTTGATTGATTTTGGGCTGGCATCAGAGGTTCAAAAGACACCATTTGACGGATTTCGTGGTGAGTTAGAGAGAAACAGGGGTGTCTACTTAAACGGAATTAACCATTCTCGCTAAATAATTAATACTATACACCTCACGACGTTGCGAAGTGGGCCAGTTGAATAACTCTTGCAAGGCCGACCGCAGCTGACCGCGGAATTGCTCATGGTTTTCGCAGCCTTCTTTTCAGTTGTTGGTTGACAACTCCCTATATCCTCGCTGCCCTCCTCTTATAAAATCGATCTGTCGATCTCACCAATAGATTACTTGGTTTTTGTAGAATGTAAATTAAAGATGTGCATATAGTGCTATTCAAAACCGAAAAGGTGCCGTTAAGGATTGGAATGGGTCTTTTTATGCAGGAAGGAAAAAAGCCTGCAGACAAGAGATGAGATCACTTTCACATTACATCACAAGGCCGGTCATAAAAAGGACACTCCTTTAACTCATTAATACGCTAAGCTCAATGACAAGCTATGGTAGTTACAGCCCGGAATCGACATCACTCCATGGATACATCGTGTGTTAGTTTTTCCAAAATGGATTGGAAACGAGTTGTAAGTAAAAGCAAGGAACTTGCATGCCTTGCAACCGAATATATTTCAAGACGAAAATTGGAATGGAAATTATTTTCGAGTT
Organism: Montipora foliosa; assembly: GCF_036669935.1. Taxonomy (NCBI): domain Eukaryota; kingdom Metazoa; phylum Cnidaria; class Anthozoa; order Scleractinia; family Acroporidae; genus Montipora; species Montipora foliosa. The sequence goes on from NC_090874.1 coordinate 2,122,301, forward strand.
TTAAAAATTAAAGAATTCTTAAGGTCATTTCCCATCAGTGACGCTATATTAAGGCTATTTATTTTGATGTCCCATAAGACATCATTTGCATCCATGAGTTGACCTTAAAGCCCGCCGCACACTTGAGGAAAGAGCAGAGCAAACTGCCTCGCGAGGCGGTTTGCTCAGCCGTTTCCTCACGTGTGCGGGGAAATTGTGGTGAGAAATTCGCCTCGCGAGGCCGTGAGGATAAAATCAAACATGTTTGATATTTTTGGCCTCGCGAGACAAATTCCTCAATGTGTGCGGCCATCGTGAGAATCGAGCTGAGCTTGGTTTAATCAAGCAGCCAATAAAAATACATGGCATACTCACGTGACTCCTGCAGTTCAGGATGGCGTTGGAGGAAGAAATCCCGACGTCACTGAAGTCACGTGAGAATGCCATGTATTTTTATTGGATGCTTCATTGACCAAACTCAAATCGATTCTTACGATGGCCGCACACAATGAGGAATTTGCCTCGCGAGGCGAAAAATATCAAACATGTTTGATTTTTTCCTCACGGCCTCGCGAGGCCAATTTCTCACCAAAAGTTCCCCGCACACGGTGAGAAAACGGCTGAGCAAACCGCCTCGCGAGGCAGTTTGCTCAGCTCTTTCCTCACCGTGTGCGGCGGGCTTTAGGATCCTGTGATTCTACTCATTGTCGCATAGCAACACTCTCGAAATTATTCTTCGCATTGCAGGAACCAATCATTACACACCACCCGAGTTCTTTAGCACAGGAAAGTATGATGGTTGCCAGGGCACCGTTTGGCAACTGGGGATTCTTTTGGTGGAGATACTTTCCCCAGTCATGGCGTTCGATAAACCCGAGCATGCTTTGAAAATGGCACCTCGAATTCCCGATCATCTTTCGGCAGGTATACATGTGTTAGTTTTTCCACTTAAGCCCCAGAAGCAGAAGCACATAACCTTGCGTGTAACTTGAAACTCTTTTCCTTGGAAAAAAGCGGGGGATTTAAAACACGAATTTTATGCCCAAATATGGACAAAAATATTAGATCGAACCTGCGCGCGCGGGAAAATGCACGAGCTCTGTTCCATCCAAATAAGGAAATTTTTAAAATAAAAAAAAACCCAGCTCTGAACCAGAGTTCAACGCTTCAAGGTCATGACCCTCTGTCAAAAGTGAATCCAATTGTTAAGTCTCTAATAAAAATAAGTTTTCATTCTGGTTGAACTAAGTATCATCAAAGATAATTTCCCATGGGACTCGGACTGAAAAAACGAATGAATGCGGGAACTTTTCCACGCTTGATTTTTGTCCGCTTGTCTTGCCAAATGAAAAAAGGACGACTAACAGCTTGCTGGGTATTTTTATTTCAAATGCTTCGAAATACTGTAACTTAAATACATATGTATTTTTGTTTCCAACAGAGGCCAAGAATTTGATCTCCTCCCTTCTTAACACTGTTCCAACCAACCGCCCAACATTGGAAGAAGTTCTCCTTCATCCCTGGTTCACTACGCAAGATTAATCTCCGAACACAATGGCTACAAAATGACACTTCTTCACTTTCAACTTTATTACACAAGATCTATAACGTCTAAAATCTGCTAATCTTCTTCACTCCAGGAAGGGCTATTTTTGAAAATTTTAATTTTTAGTATTTTTAGGTATTTTTTAAGGTAGCTTTTTTAGGTGTTTTTAAATTTACTTCAGCCCCATCAGGAGTGAATGGCAGATTTAGCAAGAGACAGATACAGCGACTAAGCCAGTCACCTGGAAATATAAAACCTACTCTATAATGAAGCTTAAAGGCCTTGTGGTCTGCTGGTTAGCAATAGTTTTATTTTGTAAGCCATAAAGCATCGGTATTAGGATTCTACTCTTCAGTCACGTTCAGTGGCCTTAGAAGTGGCCAACAGGCAGCCAACGACAGCAAAACAATGCATATCCATGCTAGGCAACGCCGAGAGGGGTGAACACAACAACAACTTGTTAACATTCACAATTACCCTAACATAACCAGTAGAAAGGAAAAAAGGTTCGGGCTATATGTCAAAGAAAGGCGGTTCACAATACTCAAAAAATTACCAACAAAGGGAGGGCTCGGGAGGGCTTGAAAGCTCAGAGCTTAAAAATGCCATTAAGTGTCGTTTTCATGCATGAAGTTCTCTCCATTAGATACTGTGTGCCAACCACGGGAATGTTGAACAAATTGTATAAGGTGTAATTACTTTTTTGTTTTATTAAAATGGAAATTTTGTTCGTGTAAGCCACGTTACTGTCTTGAGCCTTTTGACTGCAAACTTAGCGGGATGTTTTTGGGACATAATAAGAATATTTACAGTACCCTTTTAATCATAAATTTCAAATTTTACTTAGAAGAATTACATATACATTGCGTTGCATCAAAGAGTAGGTAGTCATTTTTTGTAATTCTTGGTTTTCACATGACGTCACAGCCATGTTTGTGCCCGTTAACAAAGAAACGGCGGCCATATTTGTGTCCCGATCCAATCCTCTGGGAATTGAACTCTACTATTATGCAAACGTTATCTTTTGTTTTCGTTGAAAAACATGGTGTTGATCACGTGAGTGAAAACCAACAATACGAAGAACAGCTTTGAAAAACCGCGCCCGTGTGATTCCTGTGAGTTCCTTTTGCTCAAGAATGCAAATGCCACTTCAAGATACGTTATATACCACGGGCAAAAAACCACTTTGAAAAATTAGTTATTCGAAACGTGCAAGAATTATTTCTTAAAAATATCTTTGAGTTTTTGTAGTCGTCGCTCATGCGCGCTGTTATCCCTGATTGTTTGACTACGCGACTGCAGCGACAAGAGGTCAGCATACTCCTTCTGATTGAACTTTGCGCCTTGTTCAACAATGGACGTCAAAATCTCCTGCACACACAAAAAAAGGGAGGATAAGCGCAGGATGAAAGGAAGTCACTACAAAAAGGGCGAAATTGCGCTTGAATTGCTTTAACATTTACGGAAACCTTGATGAGCCGAAAGACGACAACTGGTTCAGGGATTTCGAAAGCACACGAAACAAGGAAAAGCTCTACGCCTTCTTAATTGGCGAAGGAAGTTATAGCGCTTTTGCTAGGGTAAAATTGAGAATGCCGCAGAAGGTATTACACACTAAAACGTACGGCCAAAAGAGGCCAAATTCATGGCGTCCTACGTAAAGTGCACAGTACTTACATCCGGGTTCGAGTAAAGCAATTCGTAATACTGTCGAGCTCGATCCAGATCTCCCTCGCGTGACATGGTTATGTTTGTAAGGTTTTGTTGAATTGCAAAAATGTTACGACACCTGAAAAAGTACCATCATAACAACATAAGAGAAAAGCGTAAACAGCAGCAGTAGTCAAGGAAAGCTATGAAGGAAGGCAAAACCGTCCAATTAAACGATACGCAATGCTAAGACTTACAAGACAGTTAAAATTTCCGTTTGACCATGCGCATTCAGTATAAAGCGAGTTCTCAGTACATGTATTCTTTTTTTTGTCAAATCCCATAATACAACTTGTTTACTCCTTAGAATTTTGCATAGTTATTGTTTTCGATTTCTCTGGGGACAGCTTTAAGTCCCCGGAGAAATTGCAAACAATGATTATGCATAATTTTGGGGGTTAACAAGATGCATTATGGGATTTGAGAAAATAGTGAATGAACATTTTTGGTCGCATGGTAGCTCTCATGACCTCTCATCGAGTCCTGAGTTCTCTAATAATTCAAACAATGTAGTATTTTTCACGGCAGCGAAAGCTGGAAAAGGGAGAAAACGTCAAGACGGCAAATCCTGCTTTCTCTGGAATGAAACAATTCAGTTTATAATCCTTTTCTTTCTGGCTAAGATGTGAGACTAGGAAATTAATTACATTTTCTTGATGCCGTTTGGATTTATTCTCTTTATCTCGGAGACGTTTGAGACAAGAATGGACGATACAAGAAAACCAACTCCTTCAAACAGGTATCTGTGAAATAAACAAAAACAAAATAATGTTAGTCTTGATCAGTAAATAGCGCCATGCGCACTCGAACCGTTAAGGACGGTGCCTACTATTGTTATTGCGCATACGTTCTGCGCATCTCCAGATACTCGGATTTCCTATCGGTGATGCTTACTAATGTAGGGATATTTTTGCGCGCTTTAAAACTATGCAGAGAAAGTAGATCTTAAAAAGTACTCTTGATATCCAAAAAGAAAATTGAGGGTAACCATGCATTCTTTAAGAGATAATTGAGCTTCAATTTGAGAAAGAACGCCATACATTGCTTTGTATTTTAGAGCTTTATACAAATATTGTTCATCAATTATCTTTGAAAAATGCGTAGTTACCCCCAATTTTCTTTTTGGATTTCAATAACACTTGGGAAGATCTACCTTTCCTTCATAATCATAAATCGGGGCAAATTTTGTTCAAGGAAGACAAGGTTGTTGGGGGCGAGTTCGAAATAATAGGGAGCTTAAGCAACGACAACGGCGACGGCAACGAGAACATCACAAATTTGCATATTTAGAGGGTAAAAACAATAGCTTTGCACGCCCTGCACGTGCGTTTTTCACTTTTGTCCATTTCGTTGCCGTCGACAGCAAAACAACAACGTGAAATAGCCAAGTTTTTGGTTTTATGAAGAACGTCAGCACTTGAGGATAAATTTTCATTTTCTCTCCTAAAATTGAGTGCCGTTCCGACTGGTGTCATCTTTGAGGAATTACCACACCCTTGTCATATTAAAAACGTTGAAATAGTCAGGAAGCGATTAAAATAACGCAAATTTATATTTTGAGATGACGTTGTCGTTGCCGTCGCCGTTGTCGTTGCTTAAGCTCCCTAATGAAGCAAAGGAACACTTCAAGCAGAACAATGGCCTTCATCAGCGCATAAACGTTACCGCAATACTGTTGGTCGAATTCGTTGAATGGCGATTTTGGACACGCCGAGGAAAAGGGAGCAACGTTGACTCAAAGTCATCCATCTTGCGGGTAGACTTAACGTTTCAATATGAATGCGAACGTCACCCAGAAACGAAACATGAGTTGCCAAACTCTCCAAAATGCCAGCCACAAATGGGAAACTTAGAGGACTCCGGACAGCGGTGTGAATAAATATGTCATGTGAAATTTCAAAAACATTCGACATTGTTCTAGTTTATTTAACTTTTACAAAACTAGTCGAAATAGTACGAGCTTCATTTGGTGGAAACGTGTTAAAAAGCGTGAGAGGATTGAAACTGAAGGAAATCAAAAATGCCGTCGGTCGGAGGCTCACGTTTTTCGTAGAACATGAGATTTGGTCGTTTCGCAGATTTGCAGAGAACGGGAAATTTAAAGTACAAAAGTTCAAAACGCACCTACAAAGTCATATTTGCTCATTAACCGCTGTTGTTTCGTGTCAATAGCAATGTTGTCGTCGTAGATCTTTAGGTCCCTAATATTGGAAACTTTCTTTCCTCGTGTAGCAAATACACTGAGGACGTAATGACATGTTGTTGAATATCACGACATCTGATATGAATGGGTTTTTTTTACCAGCTGGTCATTGAGAACATCACCAGGAGGCCCATCACAGAATCCAATCGCCTACTAACTTATTGCTACTAATAGGACACGGTTTGCGCCAACAACTTGGCTCCACTGAATTTTGGTACCTGAACTTGTAATGTCCCATGCATGCTGTGGCTATCTCCTCAAAGGAAGACAAACTTTTGTTCAGATTGTTCACATTTGGGTCAGGATCCATAGCATTGGAATTGCAAATATAACTTGACTAAGGAGACAAAATCAAAACTATGAGATACTACAAAAAACATTACATTTTTTAGAAAGCAAAACTCAGAACAATATTTATCGTGCACGAAGGCATAAATAGTCTGCTAGAGAGAGAATTGCGCGAGAACGTTCGAGCTAGCCCCAATCCCTTATGACCGCCATCAATTCAGTTTATTTATGCAGAGACTATGGTAGCCCGCTGGTAGTGCACTAGGCATCGCCATTCTTGGCGGGCTAATTGGACCACGATTCAATATTCCTAATTCTTTCTAAAAAACCGTAACACTTAACAACTGATCACAGAACAGAAAATAAATTGAAATTAATTACAGAAACAAAAGCCTGATACACAAGGGGACAAAGGTTGGAGAAAATGTTTAAAAAAGAGTCAAATACTTGGAAGGATCAATGTAGCGCAAGTCAACAACATTCATCTCCTCAGTGCCCAAAATCTTTAATGAGAAGTAAGTCATTCAATTTGCGTTTGAAAGGTAATGTCCCATAACCTGGCGAAGTTCAGAGCAGATACCATTCCATATTTTTGTAACCAATTCCAGATAATACATATAATAAATAGTTGGTTTGTTCTCTACATTTTCACATGGAAGAACCCGCTTTTTTAAGGTTTGATCAGTGAGTGGTAAATTTTAAAAGCTGTAGTAGACGGCATCAAGTATCTAAGCCTACATACTCTCTTAAAGACTAGAACTTACTTCCTGAACGGCCCTCATCAGATAGTAAAAGCAGTGAAATCTGATTTCAAGATGAAGCACAAGCAAGCAAGATTCAGAGATGTTTTGAAAATCCTCAGAAAGTGATGTCAATGATCTAAAGTTTGAAAAAATAAAGAAGACTTCGTCATTTCTTTTAAGATTAACGTACACCTTCACATACTCCAAGTTTGGCTCTTAAAACCATATCTCGATACCAAAGGAAAGGAAAAGGAAAGGAACTTTATTTAAGTGTCTAGTCGTTCTAGCGCTGAAGCACGAATTGGGGACACTGTAAACTGAAATTAACAATTACACAATTCAAGTCAAATGTTGATTTTTTGAGGAGAGGGGAAACCGGAGTACCCGGAGAAAACCTCTCGGTGCAGAGTAGAGAACCAACAAACTCAACCCACATATGACGCCGGATCTGGGAATCGAACCCGGGCCACATTGGTGGGAGGCGAGTGCTGTCACCACTGCGCCATCTCTGCACCAGATGCCGACCACCGCTGAGAAGGAGCCTTTTTTGTTCAACTATGTTACTTACTGGATGATCTCTTGAGATACTGGTGGAATTTCTTGCTGCGAAATCAATAAAAATCAAATCCGAGTCAAAGGTAAATAATTTTGTAACTTTCACGAAAGAAATGAACGAAAGAACTGAGTGATCCACAGCCTGAATTTTGCAGATGTCTACAAAGTGACAATTGCTTAACTTTGTGATTGCCCAGTTAAGTGCGAGGATCACTCAGTTCTTTCGTGTAATTTTCATGTTATGTTTGAATGCAACCACACTTATCGTCCTGAAAATCCTGTTGAATTACCAAGATACGTAATTATGATGACGACGATGATATTAACGATAAAGAAAATGATTATTATTGTAACTCATTTACAATATTGGAAACATCATGGAAGCCTACAAAATTCAATCCTTGTCGGGATGTACAATAACCTTGACAATAATTCTGATCGTAACATATTTGGAAAGTTTTATCTACTTTTGTCTGAATGAGTAACTGGTAATCTTCCAGTAAGCACAGCTTACTGTTGGTTCCCTGCAAAGTCAGAGTTTATTTTTGTTTCAAGTTTAAGTTGATTGTCCCACAGTTAAATCACCGACATATTTTAATCAGTTGTAAGGGTAGTCGTATGTTTTAAACTGAGTAAGGGTGGAATTTGGAAAAGCGATATAGAAGGTGAATCCAAAACTAGGTAAGCTGCAGTTTGAATGTTTGAATGCTTTTAAGTATGTTTGACTCACCCAGTTTCGTCCGCGAACGCAATTATGCCCACAGCCTGCATAAACGTCTCTCTGTTACAAGTTTAATATGGTGTTATTTTATTCAAAATTTAACAAAACCTTTACGATTAGAACCGGAACTTAATAACAATTGGGCTAATCATGTCTGAAATTTCAGTCAGGATAAGGTGGTATCAATTAAAATAAATGAAGGGGTAGTTTCTAAAGAAACTGTGGTGCTGCGTCGGTGGGGAAGTAGTATACAAAAATTTGGTTTATCAACATATTTAGTTTAAACCCCTTTTTGCTCGGTTTAACTCGTTTTACCCCCCTCGCTTTTACAACTATACTGCATGTAAACGCAAAATGTTTAAACTTAAGCTCATTTAACAACGACAGAAGACCGACGTCGTTTTTATTTTCTATGTTCCCTTTTAATTCTTTAAGATCATCCATTGTTTAAGGTTTAGAACCCAACAGTTTCGCGAAAGGTAACAAGTTATTCCATTCTAGGAAGTTGTTAGATATTTAGCTCTCCATAATAAAGAGCCACGAGCCCTTAATGTTTCTTTCCCAGTGGCTTACCGCTTTGATCCTCTCTTGTGAGTCACCTTTAACAAGACTTATTGTTGTAGACTGAGCATTCAGACTTGTGGTAAAAAGTCGTATGTGACATGCCAGCCATTCCTATGAGAAAAAGAAAACAAAGAAAACATGTTTGTTGACCGACGAGCACAATTGCATGACAACTGCGTGGCTGACACAAACAACACGCCGAGTTGAGCCTATACTCATAAAGCTGGGATTTCGCTCATAGCACAACAATGCTGTAAGAGGGCTTATAAGACCTGAATAAAAACCAGCTTAAGACAGGACTCGACCAACGAAGAGCCGGAAGTTGTAAATTCCACTCTTACTTATATTTTCATTACAATCAAGAGAACCGATCCCCATGCCCATCAGTTTTTTAAAATCTATTTTTAAGTTCTCGTTCCCAATGCCGCGCATGTTTAAAATTTCATTACATCATTACAACTGGCCAATCAGGTGCCTCTCACAAAAAGCTGATTTAAGAAAAAAACTGTGATTGGAAGAGGCATGTATGGGGGATCGGTTCTCTTACCTCATCCTTTCTTGTTACAATTAAATAAACCCGAAGGTAATGCCAGTTAACCTGGCCTTTTTTGATTCTCATTACGGTGTTTGATCAGAATTTTCTCCCAGTCCGACCAAGACCACTCTAAATGCGATTCTGACCCCGTCGGTAAAGCTGAAAACCGAAATTACGCCAGATTTACTCACCACCGGTCGTGTTAATCGAGCAGGACTCTTAAGGACAAAAATAAGTTCAATATGGAGCATGCCTACGATGACTGTTATCTTTCACATGTGAGAATATAATACCAACTTTATTCATTCAATACAACGAAAGGGACAGATACCAGAGGTTATCCCTATGCGACGGTATCCGCCCGGATGTTATTGATCTAGAGTCGATTTTGATGAGGGAAGAAAACCGGAGTACCCGGAGAAAAACCCTCGGAGTCAGACTGAGATCGACTGAAACTCAGCCGAGGCCACAGTTGAACCTGGGTCACAGAGGTGGGAGGGGCGGTTGATAACCACTAAGCCACCCTGACTCGTCGGTGTCGTCATGGTGACGAAAACGATTAGCCAATAAAACGCAAGCTTCTTCTTCATTGTAAGATACTTTTGTGTTTCAATATAATTCTTCTCTACTACATTAACATTTTTATTGCAAAATTTTACATTATCATGATTTTGCTTTTCATAACTTTCACATCTTGGTTCATGTTACACAACATGCGTGTTTTAGCGGTTGGTGACCACTTTTTCATCATTTCGAAAATGAGTAAAACAAGTTGTTTGAAATCTGGACATTTTGTCAATATCTATATAATAAACAGAACATTACATGTTCGCTCACTCGTGAGAGATACTTTCCGCACGAGAAGATAAAATTCGTATCCCCAAGCGGCCATGTAATATCCTGTACATAAGATGCTTGAGACTACCTACCATACTTTCTTGAAGGTTGGCTAAAGTTCGCAGGTCGCGTGTGTCAAACAACACTTCCAAGTCATTGAGAAGGTGTTGAGCCAAATTGTCTGTCAAAATATCGGTCTCCTGTAAGGAAAGTAAAATGACTGCGTATAATAAATTGCAACTTTAAATTCTCGAACCTCGATTGAAAATGAGAACACGCAGAAAGATCCCTTGACGTTTTTTTCTGTGGGGATGGCCTGGAGGCCTTAACAAAGTCTCAAGGATCCGACTGAGCAACAATACTTACGCTTTACCGAACAAAAAAGTTCAGTTCTTTGGCGAATAGGGTTGACAATGAAGTCACTTTGAGGTAGTTTTTGAAAGATGACACTGACGAAGAAACGCTAAACCAAATTGACCAAATGGCTACCAAAAGAAATTAATTTACAAGAATGTGTCATGCACATATCCTTTAACGCACTCAAATCAGTCTTTTAATTTAGTATTACCAACTCAATCAAAACAATCAAGGACTGCGGCAGTCAATAAAATGAGTCAATCCTGGCGAGAAAGTGATATTATTGTTGTTTTAACTTTCAAAAAGAGGTGCGAGATTCTTGATAGTTTTAGGGCAATCGTAACGAACACTATTTACACGACGTTTGTGGAGGCAGTGCGACCCAGTGGTTAGGGCGCTTGCCTTGAGATCGGGGGATCTTGAATTTGTCCCAAGTAGTCCCTGGTTCAACTTCTCAGCTGCGCTTGTAAATAGCCAACTGGTTTGCCTCCGGCAAGTTGGGATTCTTAACAGCTGAGTTGTTGTTGAATGTTCTGCTCTGCCGTGATTGTGTTTCACTGGGCCTGAAAAGCCCCTGTGACGAGTGGTCAATTAAGTACGTATGAATGTATGTATGTATGTCTGCCATAAGACAGCGAGGCAAAGTCAGACTGGCGCATCAGTTGAAAAAGTTCAATCTGAATTACCTTCTGGTTTCGTTTCCTCACAGCTTCCACATCTTGCTCTTCCTCTTCCTGAAAAATTCAGCCCAGTCAAAGGAAGCCCACATAACAATAAAAAAATCACAGCCTGGATAAGTAATCAAAGTATACAAAACCAGTTAGTTTTTACCTTCCTTTGACGATGAGAGTGATGGTGATGAGAACCTGGCCAATTGGGAAGCGACCTGCAAGATATAAAAATCTTTCATTTGGGGTTTAATGAAAAAAAAAAAAGAAGGAAATAATGACGATTTTAGACTGATTACACACGCATGCCAAACGCAAAACGAACCTTTCCTTTATACCAACATTACCTTAAACAGCGGCTAATGTCCTCATCTTTTGTCCAATTAGCACTGAAAACACGCGTAGATTTGTCAGCTTCTCCACTGTACTGCAGTAATGCTGAAACAAAGGTCAAAACCCTTCGAATGCTTAGCTCATTTATAAGGTAGACTAACGGTCTATCGTACGGATACTTATGTCCGGAAATGCACGTAACTACATGTATTTATAGAGTGATTTTCAATTGAGTGTCGTAAAACAGATACCAAAGTAATTACCTCGACCAATCACAGCATGTGCAAACAGCGCAATGAACCACTCCAAATTCGTAGCAATAGCCCATTTCCGAGTTGCTGATGGCCTCAGTTTCAAAGCGAGTCCTGGTGCACAATCATTCAAATGAAAATGAGGTGTATTTTTATGCAAATCAAACTCATTATCATTTGAATGGTTTAGCACCAAGAGTCACTTTCAACTTGAGACAAACAGCAACTCGGGAATGGTTTAGTCCATTTTACTTGTTCACAGCGCGGGAAAAATCGCGCGTGCAAGGCGCGATTGGTTTTCGTTTTCCATTTCATTGGTTAATAAACTGGCGCGAGATTTTTAAACCAGTCACTAAGCGAAGCAATTGCAATCGCGTAATTACGAAAGTCATTTGAAAACTGCTCTATCAAACACGAACTTTGGAATGAAAGTTGGAAAGATCATCGCAGTTAGCTGAGAAACTTAAGCAGTAGCAAAGGAAGCCTCTATTGACGGCCTCAACACTAGACAAAGTAACCTCCAAATTGAACTGGGTTCAAATAACTTTTACCTAAACCTCTTAGCTTTAACCTGCAGCAAAGACACGCACAGAGAAACAGAGAGAGAACGAGAGAGATGAGGCAGAAGTGTATTGTTGAAGATTCGCTTACTCTTGTATGCATCATAGCAACTCATCTTGAAAATAGTCAGCATGCTGCACACCATTTCAAGGAATTGAGGAGAGTAGTTGGGTATGCTGTGCATCAGATTCTTGAGATCTTGTAAGAGCTGTGCAACTGTTGCTGTGCTCTAAAAGAGGGAATAGACAACGCATTCTGATTGGTTGACAAATAAAAGGACTCCCTGAGAGCCAATCAAAAGTGCCCTCTTACCGCTCTCAGCGAAAACAATGATAATTGTCGTACGTTAGGATTTACATCCATTGCTTCCGACCTCCATAATAAGTATGACAACCTACGTGTACATAATTATATTTCTAAGCTCTTCAGGGCGGCCAGTGGTTGTTGGGGCGCATGCCTTGAGATCTGGATCCCGGGTTCAAGACACGTTCTGACCACTCGTTGAATTTGTTCCTGGTAGTCCCTGGTTAAACTTTTCAGCTGCACTTGTAAATAGCTAATTAGCTTGCTTCCGGCCAGTTGGGATTCTTAACAGATGTTATTGAATGTTATGTTCTGTCGTGATTGTGTTCATTGACCCTGAAAAGCCCCCACGGGGAGTGATCAATCGAGTACGTATTTATGTAAGTAATGTAATAATTAGCTGCCTAAATGATTTTATGAAGCGAATTTTGAATAAATTAGCGCTTTTTCCAGACACTATAAATTCTACAGGCATTATCTCAGTATCAACAAACATTACACTTACTTCAGTTAAAAAATCTCACACTAGAAATGGTGTGATAACCCAAACTCGCTAATTTGGAGTTAAACAAAACTTTGCGCACAATATACCTGCAGTAGGGGTCTGTTTGCCCCCAAGAATTTCAGAATGCCAGAATCAGTAGTTCGTCTGAAGGTCTCTCGATCTTGAAAAATCGAAAAGAGAAAATAAGTTAAACATTGTATCTCTATCCATCTATCCAGCACTTGGCAAATTACGCATGAGATATGGCTGTTTTGATTACGTGGCCTCACTAACACTCCACGCCCTATCACTTGCAAATTTATAGTGCCAGTGTGGTTTCTTTGATGTCCCACAAAACTTCATAATAATATTATGAGCAAGGTTGTGAGATGGGGCCTTCAGTTTATAGTCGATATCTGAAAAGACTTGAAAGTCTTTAGAACCATTTGTGGAAGTGATTACAAAGGCATCACTTTCTTGTCAGTTATTTTAACTCCCTGGTTCTGCAGGGTTGAGCCTATGAAACTTCCACACAGTAGTCCAATGCTCCACCTACTGATATATGGTACGGCTATCCAGCACTCCCTGAACTAAGCATCTGTGACTAGTAAGGTTTGCGTCATACCTTGAGTCACCTCCCTTAGTTTTTCACGGATATCAAAGAAGATTTCTTCAACAAAAATATCCTTCACATAATCCGTTATGAATCCATACAAGGTGCATCTCATTCTGAAGAGGAAGTAACAGAGGCACAAGTTTAGCTGTAATGCTTCACCGATCCACCCCCTAAAATATTGAGCACGGCAAAAATAGAAAACACATTAAAAATTTTATTTGGCATTTTTGAGGGTTTTGTCAAAGGAAAATAATGAGTTGAGAACGAAAAAAAAAAGCAAAACAATGCTGTCCGGGTAAAGGAACACCAAAATCTATTGTCTCTAGAAATTAATAAGGTATGTGCTTAAAGGGGCTAGGTCACACAATTTTAGGCGATTTCAGCACTGATCGAATGGTCATAGAATTAACTAAAATATCAAAATAACTGTTCAAAACTATAGAAGAACTCTAACAAAACACAGGGAAGCCAAGAAGGCACATGGATGGACAAAACTGGAGAGGATTGAAATGGATTGAATTTGGGTAAATTCGAAAAACGTCGGCCCACTTTTTTTCAAATTTATATCAGTCTATACCAAAATGTCATTTACACAGCTGGAAAATCATTCTCAGTTGTTATGTGGCCGTGATTTTGCAAATGAAAGACTCTTTCTCTACCAATTTGATGTTTAGAGCTCATGACTAACAAAATTAAACAAAATTACCGTGACAGTTGACAGTTGAATTTCAAGCAATAAATGCTGCCTAACTTCTGCAAGGACCATTATAATTTACTCATGCCAAAAAATGAACGTCCCTTGAAGCAGATGGTGTCATTTGCTGTTAAAAATCCACCAATCTATGAGGAAAACCATCAACACACTTACTCTCCTTGGACTTTGATGGCTGCTTCAATTTCTCTCACAAAGGACATGAGAGGAATGAATACAACTGCAAGACAACAAAGTAGGAATTCAACTATGTCTCTCTTTCTAATTAACAACTGAACCATGTATATGTAATTGAGTAACCCTAAGCCACCGCTTAAACTCACCTGACTGTTAACACAAAAATAATTTTAGTCTGATATTGTTCTTATAATAGAAGCCAGATATCATTCGTCTATACACCTTCAGGTGAGATTCAGGTAACTCTCACACACCTCATTCAGAATTAATGATGTGGTCATTCAGTATTGTATTCTAATTAATGGACTAGAGAAGAATGAACTAGACCTATCAAACAAACATCTACAAAAAAGTAACTTTATGTACCTTTAAAACCTTTATCCTGCATTTTCACTGCTTTAGTTAACATGATACACAACACATTCTCTTGACCCATAATGCCATTTTATTAATGATCAATATATTTTGAATGGATTTTTTAAAAATGGTTCCTCTTTTGAAGAGGAAAACAGAAGACTTTTAAAAGTTACACAATGAAATTCTCCAGCTAGATGGTGCCGGTAATCTTAATTTGTGCTGGTCATTTCTACGCCTTGTTTCATTAGCCCAAAAAAGTCTCTTCTCTAGGGTAAAGGTCACTTAAAAGTAGATCACATGTACTTTATAACCATGAAAACTACGAGCTTGCACACAGAAAACCTGAAATTAATACAGGTTTGTGAGCACCTGTTATGTTCCTTGGGTTTGGTTTACACAGCAACTGTGGCTTAATGGTGTGAAGTGGTTCACCATATGTATCATCATCATCCTCATTCTGAAAGGAAATCAATTACCAACATAATATTCTTCAGAAGGGTAAGCACAGTGAAAAAAGTACTGGCTTTTGACTAATATGTCCCAAACTTAGTGCTATGTTGGGTGAGGTTTTTGGTTTCCCAGATTCTCTGCTCTGATACATTGTATGTACTCTGGTTTTCGTGTCTTTAACCAAAATGTTGCCTTCTTGCTATGGATAGCAGGCCCATAGGAGGGGGGGGGGTTGTGAGGGGTTCGACCCCCCTTGAGGCCCAAGATTTTTTTTTTTTTTGCTGTTGCCGACATAACCAAGCACCGACTCTTGGATTGTCAGGATTGAGCTTGTGCTAGCCTATTCAAAATAAAGTATTTGCTGTTTTGACTGTTATGTTTTTGGTTTTGGGAGCCATCATGGTCAAAACGCTGCCGCATAGGACGCTTTGTGACTGCTGTCTAACTATATAACAAACTAGAAAGCCCAGGAAGGTTAAACACCTATATACGATGCACAATGGCGAGAACAGATTAGCGTCACTTGCACTTATGCATATCTATTACGACATGCAAATAGACCTTGAAGAAGTGGTGGAGCTATTTGCCACCATGCATCCGCGAATGGTAGAGCTATCAAATTTGCTGTGACACTTAATGTTACTGTGGTCCCTTGTTGTGATACGGACTGTTAGTGTTATACCAATAATGCACTACCCTTTTTTTAGTAGGGAATTAAGGGACTTACAATACTAGAGCGATCCAGACTGACGTTTGATTTTAAAAAGCGCTTTTTCTTCCCTACCCCCACCCTAAGCTAAACGTTTTTCGTCAGACAAATGGATACGAATCCCCCTTGAAATACACCAGCTATGGGCCTGGATAGGGCTTACATCACTGGAACATGTACATGTATGATAAAAAGCATCAATTAACAGAGGTAATGCCATCAAATCAAATTGCACCAGTTCCATGGTTGTACAAAGTAGCTAGCTTCAACTGCCTATTCAGCTACACTAAATATTCCTTAAAAGTGACATTTGTGTAAAATTTACACATATTTCCAACCTTTTTCTCAAAAACAGCCTCTCAATGCAAACATTCTGAGAAGTTTACCTAAGTCTATAAAAGTCATGACCAACTCACAAATACATGTAATAAATAATGATATTTTTTACTAAATACGGTAAGGTTAAGCTGTGTGTTTGCATTAATACAAAATAATTTTATAAGGTTTTTAAGCCAGATACAGTATGAAATCGCAGATGTTTCTCCTGCAACAAACAAAAGTTCACCGTTTTGGTTGTTTGATAGTAATCAGAAATTTGAAAATCCTAAAGTAATCTAGGACAATTTGGTAACTAAAGAACTGTTTATTCTTGTAAGGGAATACACAAACAAGGCCGCGCTCATTTGATCGAACTTTCATTTCAATAATTTGTTAAAATTTCGGACAACTCGAGCGAGTCATTACAGAATAGTTAGGTTCAACGAAACTTTGTTCGTTAATCTGAAATTAACATACATGCGGTACTTTGACAAATGCAAAATTTGCAATTATTCTACTCTATAGATAAGAATAAAATTTCGCAACAAAGGCACTCAATATAGCTAAATTGTCGGGTAGATCGCGCTCTCGATTAGAAGCCTACAAAGTAAACTTCAAATACCGCTCCGGTCAGATGGTGTCGAAGACTGTTTGTTAACAATCCGTCTGATTGTTGAGTATGCTTCGATCATACGGCCGAAGAATAATTACATGTACATGTGTCTCCTCCGCAATCCGAATAGTGTCGTTCGTTGTGATCTTTTCTCCATTTCAGCAACGGGATTCGAAAGAAGACTAAACTCGCTCGGGTTTTTGGATTATTCCCAAATAAAATTCTCCGAGAAAATTTTGGCAGGCTTTTCTTTCATTCATATTCCCAGTTGTGTTTGTGCTCTTAATCTATCGAGGAATCAGTCAAGCGATTCCTGCGACTCGATTCTCGACTCGATTCTTGATTGTCGTTCCTCGATCCTCGATCCTCGATCCTCGCAAGAATCGAGGATCAAGGATCGAGTCGAGAATCGAAACTTGAAAGAGACTGTCAACTTACTTTTGCACAGTGCTGTAGATGAATTTCATGCTTCAACATACTGTCACCACTGCAACATTGAATTTGGTATATTAAAGTTGCAAGAACATAAGACTACATACTGCTGTTCCAGCAATGCACTCCTGACGTCTTTCTCTAATATATGTGTTCATACTGATTGCTGATGAAGAACCTTCAAAGCGATATAATGCTGTCTGAAAGAAAATGTGTCAATGTGTTCACTTTTAGCAATTAAATATTAAATATTTTCAAATCAACATAACACAAACGGAGAAGCGATCCTTGTACTTATCAGGACGTCTTTTATAGATACCTGAGAATTCAGACCTCTGCAATGCTCTACCAACTGAGTTATGAAGCCCATCAGTTGGTACAGAATTGCACCAGCATTGCAAAGGTCATGGATTCAAATCCTGTTGAAGCCACCTGAATTTTTCCAGGTGTCTATAAGAGACAATTTTCAGGATAAGAGCGAGGATCACTTCTCTCCTTTGTCAGTAACTTGCAATTCAAAGGATACACATTTATTTCATCCAAGTTCATTTTTATATGCTCTTATTTAAAGTGAGTTCTAGAGCAAAACCTGATCCATTTTTTAGCTATCCTTTAGAAATAAAATGAAAATCAATTTCAAATAAAAGAGTCCATTTATACCTGCTTTGAATAAGAAGTTAAATTTAAAATCAGAAATGGCTTAAATTACTATCTCGTGGAAAAGTTTGCAAAATTTTCCAAAAAGCACTTTGAGACAAGGCTAGACAGATGGAGGGTAGGTTAGCTATGTTTAAACAATTTTTGTCGTTGAGCAACTAGGCATTAAACACCTGATCTTTGAAAGAGGAACATTTTAAGGGATTGTAAAATACACTAGCTGTATTTCTGTATTTTAGCATGTGAATTTAGCAAAATTACATAATTATTGTATCAGACTGCATGGTGGCCAGGGTTGATCCTTTAAATTTAAAGAGTACCAATTATAGACCTTACTTCAGCTAATGTCAGGTAATTTTACACGTCAATTTAGGGATTTCTTTGGGAAAGAAAGAAGCAACTACACCATTTCAATAGTTACTAAGGTAAGGCCCCTCCACTCCTGCTCTGCCCAAGATCAAGACACAAAGTAAAGGTCATACATGGATATAAGTAATAAATTGCTCTTGAGAGGGGCAGAAGCTTTAGCCTTCCTCTTGCCTGTCCCTCTGAGTGCTACAAAAGCATCCTTTTTAACAAACAGGAATCTTACCCTTTCATCAGATTTTATAGGACCTCTCCTCCGGAGGGAAAAGAATGCTGCTACATCACTAAAAGGCAAACACATAAGTGTAAGTCTGGGCACTTTTAAAGTCAACAAAGTGTTTCATTAAATACATTGTTTAATCAAGGATTTGAAAAAAAATAGTTAAGCACTATTACATGTATATTAATCTAGAATGAAATAGATGAAAATGTAGTGTGCATTACTGAAGAAAAAGGAAAGAATAACCCTTGTTTTCACATAGGCAATTATTATACCTACTATAACTTATTCATTAGAGAAGTCTCAAAAATGGGATTTGAGCTCGTGACTAAAGTACCACATGCGTTGTGCTCTCCCAGATAGGCTATGATGCAACATCTCATGATCTGTCAATGAATTGGTTGAATCCTCTCTTTATCCTGCTCTGAAGGTTGTTCTATGCTCTCTCTAGTTCCAATCCTCATGCAAAAGGCAGTTTGTACATGTATGTTTCATGAGCCAACATTAGTACAGTATAATAATTAGAAGGAAAAAAATAGTTTACCTTGATGAATCATTAAAGGTCACTGGTCCTTGCTGAGTTGCAGTGTTTTGGACATCCAAGTAATCACCTAGCAGGACTTGAATCTGAAAAGAAAATCCATTCCATTAGGTGATGCAATGTAATACACAATAAGGAGCAAATGACTGTAAGAAGTGTCTGGTGCCTGGAAAAGTAAGCCTTTTTGTTGTATGTTCAAAATGCCTCTTTCTCTTCACGGGTTAAAGGGCTTATTTCCAGCCATTTTCCTTCCAAACCATTCATTTTCAGTTTATCAGTGTACTAGTAGTGATTGTCTGTTTTGCTAGGTAATGCGAGCCTCAGGGTATTTTTCAGGCTTTGCTTGCAAGGATGCGCTGCTTAGAGAACTTTAACTATAAAAGGAAAGGAACTTTATTTAAGTGTCTATACTAGTCGTTCTAGCACTAGAGCAATAATCAGGGACGCTGCAAACTGAACTTAACAACTAATACAAATCAAGCCAAATGTTGGTTTTTGCCATCCTGCTTGTTTTGCAGCTTACAAACAATCAGAGAAACATGAGATTCCCCCATCCCGAACAAGGCCAAACCACAACACCATCAGATATGACTTCCACTTCTTTTGTAGGAAAATAGAAAGTGGATTAAAATCAAGCAGAGTAACTGGCCAGGGTTCATGAGACAGGGTCTACAGTTTACAGTCCTTATCTGACCTCTCACATGGTAGTCTGATGTTCAACCAAGTGAGCCAAATACTCGGTTCCACCTTGCATATGGCCTTGTGGCTCTAGGTTTAGTGGCCTTTTGAGAAGTCTAAGGAGACTGGATGTTCATTTATGAGTAAATTTAACTAGACTAGTGGAAAATGGTGATGTGGGTGCTTCAAGTAACAATGTTACAATATTCAATGCAATACTTCTGACTTACAGCAAACTGGATCTCAGACCAAACAACGTCAATTGTGTAAAGATCTGCATCTTCCAAATCAGTAGGGAAATCTGAAGACTTCTTCAAGATAGTAAATAAAGACAAAAAATGATCAGAGTCTTTCATCTCATCAATGCATACATGTATGCATCAGATTTCTTCGTCTTATCAACTCCATGCTGCAGATTGTTTCTGAACACACCTTATTGTTTCCTCATAGTTAAATCTAACCCATAGATTATTATTTTCAGCTAGGATTTTCTTGCTAATTTTAAAGTCTTTAATTTTTAAGCCCACAACAACAATTTTCTTTAGCTAATTTATGTGATACTTAGTGGATGGCTTACCCCACAAATAGTTAGAAAAAGCTAAGCAAGGCAGAAAAATACAATAACACACCTATTAAAACACAATAAATTTACACAACACTTTGTCTAACAAATTAAAGATACAGATTACATGAGGACTGATTATTAACAAATATCTATTAACTAATAAAGGCCACCAAGTTTACAAGCAACTATGTTATGCGAACTAATTTCTGGTATTAGAAACACCGTTTAAATGAAAATTGGCTATTTACAAAATCTGTAAGCTGATAAGGTAACATAAAGTTACCAGCCATTGAGATATGGAATTCTTCCACAAACTGTATTATTATCTTTAAACACCACTAGTACAGGGAATTTTAGTGTTTGAGTCAGACAAAAAAGAGAAGGAAAGGCTGGATTTATTTGTTTAGAAACAAAGAGCATCAGGCAAGTTCTTTTTGGATGGGGGCAAAGGCTTTAGTCATTGTCGTCCCCATAGCCCTCCATTTCTTTTGGTCATGTGGTTGGCCAAACAAAAGGCTCTGGTCACAGCCAATACCAGATGTCTACAAATCTCAGACATCTGGCAGGGCATGCACACTTCTTTCAAGTTTCAATAACCATGAGTGAGGGGACAGAAGATATTGGTATAATGGATGCTTCCTCAGTGAATCATTTCAAAGAAGCATTTAAAAGGTTTTGATTACCAAACAAAAAAACAGCCAGGAAAGTTACGATCGAGAATGATCTCATTGTAGGTGATGCAATAGGGAACTTAAGCAACAACAACTGCGACGGCAATGAGAACATTAAACATTTGCATATTTTGTGGACAAAAAAAAAACAGCTTTGCATGCGCTGCACATGCATGTCCATTTCTTCATCTCAAAAACAACAATGTAAAATAGCCAAATTTTGAGGTTTTATCAAGGACATCACCATTTGAGGATAAATTTTCATTTTCTCCCCTAAATTAAGCACCGTTCCAACCAGTGTAATTCTTCAGGAACTACCAAACCCTTGTCCTATTAAAAGGTTGAAATAGTAAAGAAGTAATTACAATGATGCAAATTTATATTTTGAGATGACATTCTCGTTGTCGTCGCCATCGTCATTGCTTAAGTTCTCTATTGATTTCGTGGAAACTCGTACACATTTTTTGGCGTAGTCACCATAATTATTTCAGAAGTTTTTATTTTAATCTTTTGAAAAGTGCGCCAACAAGGGCTTGCTGCATCTCATTTGTTGCTGCCATATGGGCCGAAAGTAAAATGTAATGCGTAGTACTTGTAATTTTATTAATTATTTGTTCTGCGCATACAATTTTAATCAGCCAAAGAAAAAATTTGAATAAGGTGCGACCAGAGCCTTTTGTTTCACCAACCACATGACCAAAAGAAACAGAGGGCTCTGGGGAGGAGAATAGGCTTTATTTGGAAAAGTACATGACCAGGTACTAACTCACTTCAGAAACGAATCTCAAACATCAAGTCTACAAAAAACAAGTTATTTTCACTGATATTATTCAATAATTATAAGCTATTCAGTAGATTCAACAAAACTTCGCACCTTTAATTGAATTACTATTTGCAGAAAATGAGCATTTCACAGAGATCTGCTACTTACAATAACCCTATGAATTGCTGAAAGGACTGTTTCATGTGCATGGGCCACGCCTCTAAACAAGTCAAAAACCACATCCAAGAGCTCCATCAGGTGGTGAGTCTGGTTCTAATTGGATGGGAAAAGCTCATAGGTCACCTTTGGGTCTTACAAAAATATTTGCAAAATTGCACCCAAATCTTAAAAATAATTGTCCACAGTTCTTATCTTCCCTTGAACAGTCATCAGGTGTCCTACACAAAAAATGCTACAGATATGAATACAGATGAACGAAAAATATTATATTTTTCAGAATGTCAGTTGTTCTCCCACTTCTGGTGGACGTCTTCTAACTGTTCAGTTGTACATGTAGGTAAACTCTATTTTATTTATTGCTTATGATTTAGCTCCAAAATATTCTATAAAACAAAAAAGGGAGAAAATTAAACAGCAGGTTTTCCATTGAGCCCTTCAAGTATTCCATCAAACAATTACAACAATAATATACGTGATTATAATGAACAATATAGACACATACACTTGAACTATGTCAAACACATTTACAGTATTTGCTACTCTGAGTTTCATGCTTCTTAGTTTCATGATTAATGAAACTTATACATACAGGACTTCTGAGTTTCATGCTTCTTTGTAAGAAGCATGAACCTCAGAGAAGCAAATAAATGTTTTTGTTATATTTCAAGTCTACGGATCTATTCAAAGCTCTGGTAAAACCACTTAGCACTTTTTAGCTGATGATCAATTTAAACATTTATCACATCATTTTAATGAACAAATTATATATAAATTGAAAAATTGCAATTTGAAAGTGGTAAGGGATGTCAAAGGTCTTTGGGTCTTTCAAGGTTTCCATTTCCTTACTAACAGTACATGTAGCTTGCACTGTATGAATTTTCTTGGTCACTTGTTTACAATTTAAATGTATAGACTGCGTAATGCCAAATTGATAGATGTGTCGTGGTTCAACATGCAAAGTTAAGACATCCAGTAATCATATTTGAAACCAATAAGACCTGACATGAATTAACATCTGTTACCTGCTGAAGGAGTATTTCTGCAGGTTGTCCAGCCCTACATGAACAAGAAAAGGCAAAAAGGTATCAGACATGTAATTATTCACTTCTTGAAACCATGTTTCTAATATCCATTACAGCTATATTACTTTTACAGTTTAACACGCCTTACCGTGGCCACCCAACAAACTTTCACATTTGACATCTAAGTGTAAATACGTCAACTCAAGAACTCATGCAACGGTGTTCAAGTCATTTCAACTTACAACCGTGTGATTGTTGCTAGGAGGAGTGATTGTCAATAATTTTCACACATACATGTAACGATTGGCAGGTAATTTGTCAAAGACTTTGTTAGGTGGCCACAGTAAGGCGTTGTGTCGCACTGTAAAGAAAGATTAGCAGAAAACACCTATGCCGCCAAATTCATAAGGCTTGATCAACGTTGTACACAAAATGCAGCATAGATTGTAAATGACCAGTGCGTCCCAATTTCCATTTACCGGTATACTAAAAAACAATAGATAGGGACCCAAAAGCCACTTTTGGAAACTTCTATTCACTTACTCTGATGGCAGATATGTCCCTAAGACACACCTGAACAATAATGTTCAGTGTTTGATGAGGCAAGAAAACTTCAGCTTACGTCTTATTAAATGTTACAGTATTAAAAGTAAATTATTTTATGTAGATTTTGTTTATTGAAATTACTTTTTGGCCACAAGAGTGGTAGCTCTATGGATAATCAATGACATCTCTATCTTCATTCTTTTCTTGACAGCCTAAGTAGAAGAAAAAAGTTATGTTTGAAACCACAGGTCTCCATGTATGTTTCTCAAAACAAATTTGTTTTTGTCTATGTCCTAAGATACACTCAAGGAATGAAAGAAAACAGTTTGATCCTCTATAATGTTTTGCAAGGTTACAGTCATTGCCAATTTGACCACAGTTTTTACTCTTACAAGTTTATTTGTTTTTACTCTTTGCAAATAATGAAAAACGTCCTGACAAAGTATCATTCCTCGGGCACTCAATAAGCTGCACAATACACTCTCAACTACAACTCCTGGCTTCTTTGCCAAACTATTGAATTTTTTTAAATACCATTCTATTCTTTCTATATGAAAAGTAATGTAATATATGAATGTTTATAATAAGTAAAAGTAACCCTAACTTCACCCTCAAAGGAAAAAGGTGGTGTGGAGATTACCAAAATTAATAAGCCTTTAAGTGGGGATAGAAATTAACACCTCGAAATTATATTCAATTTTCAGATTTTGTTCTCCACATTTAAGCAAGTATTCGTCTTACTCCATTTTTTTCTTTGTCCCTATACGAAATTCCTTTGCATTCCACAAGTTGTGGTGCTGGCCCATTTTCCAGGGTTTAACATTGGAGGGGCAGTGTACATGTACCTCAAGAGCTTCAGGAATTTTTCCAAGAAGAGAGAGTGACTCTATGATCAGAATCATGAAGTGATCACTGTCTGCCTCAGGGTCAACATTCAGATCTTCTGTAATCTAATAAAGAGCAATAAAAAAGAATGTATAAAATAGCATTACATGTACATATAAAATAAATGCCAAGCAGGGAGCTTCACATAAAGTAATTTTCCCCCGTCCTGTCCACAAAGGTTTTAAGACAGTGGCCACGCAGGCGAATGCTTGTTTGGAACTCTTTATTTGGGCGGGTGCAGCGGAGGGCTGCAGGAGGGAAACAAAGACCCCCTGGTGCGGGGGGAAAATGGCAGGGACCTGACCAGACGAACGAAGTGAAGACTGAGGGAAGATGGGAACAGGAAGGTCACATGACCAATGGGGATGAGAGGGAGGGCCTAATTAATGAAATCCTGGAAGAATTTCTCCCCATTAATTAAGTTGGTGCATTTAAAATTAAATAAATTTAATGCTTTACCTCAGTGGAAAAGCTAGTATCCACTGATGACGTTTGTTCCAACATCAGTGACCCTAAAGCAACAATACAAAACAAGAATGTGACATTCTATAATGCATTAAGGGGCTAGTTTCTAAGGAAATTGTGGCACTGCATGTGTGGGAGAGAAAAAACAAGAAAATTTGGCTTTATCAGTAAAGTTGATAACTTTAGGTTGAATTACTTGACCATGAAAAGATAAAGTGGCTAATTCTAGGTTGCATTCTATGATGTAACCTCCTACAGAGAAGAACCATTCTGAAGCTTGATGTGCTCTATATCCTGTGTTGTTTGGGTTGGCTGATTATTTGAGGGATCCCAACACTGGCATGCATAATTTTTTTCCCAAAGTGCCAAGTGCTACATGTACCTTGGTGCAATGTCAAACAAAAACAAGTCCAAAAGAATGGAATGCATGAGCACTGAGAAAAGGAATTAAGTTCAAGCTTGTGAGAACCCACTCATCCCTTCCAAGCAAAATTGGCTTCTAATTTTAATGCCCTCCAGCATTCTCAATTTCCTTGTAAATAAAATACAGCGAGAAATAGGTAGTAATTTAGAAGTTATTATTACTTACTCGATGCACTGCGTGTGTGAGACTTTTTGAAAATTCCACCTGATCCTACAGAGGAAGACAATTCTGCAAAGCATAGAAATTAAAGACAACAGCACTTTTAATTAATTGTCTCAATATGTAATGGGGATATTATCTTTTACTGTGTGTTGTGTGTATAGCACATTTTTTCTGTGGGTGTGCTCAAAATTAATGCACTTTACAACAATGAGCAATGAAATAAATTTATATTTCAAATAAAAAAACACAAAGGGAGAAGTGATCCTTGCACTTATCAGGACAATTGAAGCAATTCATGATGGGAAAACAAAGAAATGTTTTATTGATCAATACCTGTATATCTGATTTGGTGACACAGATTAATCTTCATTTACATATTAAACATTTCTTTTGATTTTCCCCGTTAAAATGGCTTGAATCACCAAAATACCTTGTACAACACTAACTTTATTAAATGCTGATGTTTAATAAATCAAATATAATATTCACGTCAGATCTGTATCACATTTACAAACTCTCGGCTTTGCCTTGAGTTTGAAACTGTGATATATAATGTAGATATTACTTATAGATGCCTGAAACATTCAGGTATCTTCAAAGGGATTTAAACCCATGACCTCTGTGATGCTGGTGCAATGCCCTACCGACTTAGCTACATATGAAGCCAGTCATTTGGTTGAAGCCACCTGAATTTTTCAGGTATCTACATGTATAAGAAACAATAATTATTAATTGCTTAAATTTTATTGATAAGTGCGGAGATCACTTCTCCCTTTCATCTATAACAATAACCTCAAATACATATACATTTATTTCATTCATTCATCATAACACAGTTAACCCTCTCACCTCTGAACCATCCCATTGACAAGTAAAGTAAAATTATTATTTTGGTATTGGTGTTGGACAGAGTAAAATCTGTGTGTCACTCTCAAGAGGAAAAAGGGTTAAAGTTTACGAGTGGACCAACATGTTTTTAATCCTTTTGCACCTGAGAGATTCTCTATTAAGTGACGCTATGATCCTCGCAGTTGTGAATGCAATTTTTCCAATTGCGTAGAGAAGCCTGAAAAATTCAGGACTTCAACTGGATTTGAACCCGTTACCTCGCAATACTGGTGCAACGCTCTAACCAACTGAGCTACATGTATGAAGCCACTGACGTTGGGAGCTGGTCATTTGTGGATCTTGTTGAAGTCCTGAATTTTTCAGGCCTCTCTACGCAAAAATTGCATTCACAACTGCGAGGATCATAGCTTCACTTGATTTCATATTGGCAGTTCATATAAGATCCATTTCATGTATCATTTCACTGTAGATTCTCTATTGTAAGTAAAAGTTAATTGTCTGGTGTTAGACAAAGTAAAATCTTGACGCGCCACTCTTAAGAGGGGAAGTGGCATCTGCCATTTTTAAACTAAACTACTGTAATAATTATTGTTTGCTCTTTGTATATTATAAAAGGGAATTAGTTATGCAACCATTGTTCCTTGTATAGTTTACCATTAAATACCAGACAGTAAATAATTATGTTGAGATTTCAAATAAAGGATAAGGCGGGGGCAGTCAGCTTAGCATATGATTATCAGTATTTCCCTTTTGAAAATAAATAATTGACCTCTTTAGCTTGCAAGTTTTGTTTTCCTATTTAAGACCATGTGATGTTCACAGGGAATTGTCCTTTTGTTTTTCCATAAGTAATTCATACAGAAGTGCGTGCATAAGACGACATTTGAAAGAATGAATAACTATTGTTCTCTTGAGTAAGATCACATGGTATGAAATGGGAAAACAAAACGTAAAAGCCAAAGAGATCAATAATATTGTAGTAGCAAAATTATATTACAAAAGTTCCATAATATTTACAGTAGGATACATAACCCTACCTCTTGATGAAGAATCATCTGACATATACTGTGCAAGTTTAGTTCTCTTCTGCCTGCTCTTCTCAGACTTGAGGTAAACATGAGTGTTCAGATTTTTTATCAGGATTTCATGTTCTACCTAAGCAATGGCATAGAATTCAGTAAAAGCAAATCTTAAAAAGGGCAATTTTTGGGGTATGAGTCCACAAGTTAGATCTCCACTACAATCATATATTTTGCATCCCTCTATATCCCTGAACTTGTATATCTACCTTCTTTCGAGTTTGTAAATCAAGTCTAAGATGTCGCAGTGCTTCAACTCCAGATAAACTTCCTTCTAATATTGACACTGTTGAACAACCCAAATTAAATACTTTCAACAAATGATAGTTACTGTAACAACGTTATTTGATTATGAAAGTGACATTGTAAATTAAAGACAGGTCAAGTAGATACATCACTTCCATGCCAATGTATCCTATAACTACTTACCTGTGGAGACAAGAAGTTCTGTGGCATGAAGGTAATACTTCTTTTTCTTGTACTTTTCAATTTGTTCAGGAACATTTTTCACTTGGTCACTGGAATAAGTTTAAAAAGCAATTATATACAATCTCTGTTAGGCCATGAACACATTTACATATACAAGTACATGTACTTTTCTCTTTAAATTTGGTGGCATGATGCATGACAGCCTGTAGCTGGGTGAAGTCAAGTCCTGTAGGATTGAGGGTATGAATTAAGGATATGGATGCCCATCTGGGAATCATCATCATCACCTATGCTGTCATGGAGTAACCACACAGTGCTTTCACTAGGATGGACCAGCCATCTCTATCAATCAGCAAGCCCAACTGCCTCTCTATAGGTGACTAATATTTCTTTAAATCTCGGAAGAACACATCCTTCCCTCACATCTGTTGTCTACCAAGCTGCCTCCTTCCTGGAGGTTCCCAAAATTATAACATTCCCCTTGGCATTCTC
>NC_090874.1:2157816-2170316 GCF_036669935.1 Montipora foliosa
GTTTTCAGACAAGAAAACAGACTAAAAAAAATTATAACAGAACAGACTTTGTGTCCGCGCTACCATTTCTAGAAAAAATAATTGAATTGCCTATTCTGAAGAGTTATATTGCAAACAGCGTGAGCCAGTTTATATTTCTTGACAGTTCTACTTTCATGGTGGTTCTACCGTCCTTAGGTCAAAACAGGGATAAGCACTTAAGCCGGTCGAACCCTTCCTGACAACTCAACAAGAAGGGGGCGTTCAAATGAATCAAAATGAGTTGTTTGAAATTTTTAATCCATTCCCATCCACTCAAACAGCCTCAAACAGAACATACAGTGCACCGATTTACTTTTTGTTAAGGACGGTGC
This sequence comes from Montipora foliosa, assembly GCF_036669935.1. NCBI lineage: Eukaryota > Metazoa > Cnidaria > Anthozoa > Scleractinia > Acroporidae > Montipora > Montipora foliosa. Next base: position 2,158,170 of record NC_090874.1, read on the forward strand.
CTACTAATTCAAAGGTATTTTTGCGCCGTTTCCTGAATATGCGGGAAAAGCAGATCTTAAAAAGTATTATTGAAATCCAAAACGAAAATTGGGGGTAACCACGCATTTTTCGAAGATAATTAAGCAACAATATTTGTAAAAAGCTTTAAAATACAAAACAATGTATGGCGTTCTTTGCAAAATGAAGCTAAATTATCTTTGAAAAATGCATGGTTACCCCCAAATTTCTCTTTGGATGCCAAGAGCACTTGCTAAGTTCTGCTTTCTCCGCATGGTTTTGAACCGCGCAAAAATATCCCTGTATTAGTGAGCGCCGCCGATAGGAAATCCGAGTATCTCGAGATGCGCAGAACCTATGCGCAGTAACAACAGTAGACACTGTATAACGTCCAAATAGCGCTTGTAAAGATTATGATTAAAGTACAATCGGTCATAGTTGCATTGAGATAAAAACGCTGAAGTCGAACACGTGGAAACACCTTTTGAGCAAATCCGACAAGTCACAGAAAAAAAAAGCAAGTTGTGATAGAAAACCATGTCATTTTTATCTCTGAAAATAGGAAAATGTACTGAGCCGACATCTCTTTAAGATGTCGACCGAAAGTGATAATTGATTTTACCTTAACCCTTAACTCTGTGGAGCTGGTCCCGAAGGTGTATCCAGGAGAGTTAATAAAAGTGCCTCTGAGAAAATGTCGAATGTACTTTACGGGAGTGATGGAGCCTTCTACCAATCGTTCCCGCGGTTCGTTTCCCGGACCAAGTCCTATATATGTATTGAGTCAGTAGTTTTTTTGTTTTCCAAGATGCATGTATTTCTCCGGGTGCTCCGATCTTCCTTGTCTGAAGTCCTAGTCCTAGTCGCCCAAACCCGCCAAAGGGGCGACGCAGGCAGACTACGATCTTCCCTCACAATGAAAAACTAACATTTGATTGAATTAGAATTTTCCCAATTGATAGAGCAATTGCGATGGGATTGTAAAGCTTAAGACTTTGATAAAACGATTATCTTCATTACTTATTAAACAGTTGCCCTTTCACTCTCTCCTCCGTTCCTGGTGGCCACATATTATTAACATGTCATTCAGAAAGTATGGACTCCGGGGGATAATAAATAACTCAGCAGCTTACTGTGACTATTTTTCACAGCCTGCCGGAAAATTATTAGTCTACAAAAAATTTCTTGTCAATCTTCTTCTGATAGCTTGTGCTTTTAATCAGAAACGAGGGCTAGTTGCGAGATAGTTGTCTTTTATTTGGGTTTACTGGGTCATTGCCACGCAAATGAGGCCGACGCCGTAGAGAGCCTACTGAGCTAATTGTATATCTGTTTAAAGGTGCATGGTAAATGCCGGAGTACGAAATAAGATTTCGAACGAGTCCATGAGAAAAATGCGAATTACGGTGATGGATTCAAAAAGATAATTATAGGCACAACTGACTCAATGAAAAATCTTTACATTGATTATTGTACGATTTATTTCTGCCTTCCCGTGTGGCTATTTTCCTAATTTAACAAGATTTTAATCTTGCCTCTCAGGTTGCCACTCGTTTTATAAGGGGACTTTAAAAAGTTCAAAGCAGCTTACAAGGCGACGTCACGGTATGTTAACCGGCTACTGTTCAATGTCCACTTAACTTAATCACGAGCTTTGAACTTGAAAAAATGGTAACGTAAGATTCCTTTAACCATAAAATTATTGTTGTATCACAAACAAGATGATTCCAAGCGAAAAAGACGTTTATCCAGGCGAGTCAGTTTAAACTTGAAAAACGTCGGGCCCACTTTCGATCTGGATTTCTTTTGCCTTTATTGTAATTTAATGTGCCGGCATTCTTCCGCAGTTATTAGCGGTTATTACGGAGTACATATGGAGTCAAATAGGCCCTTGAAAGGACACAGGGCCCTGAAGGACAGGAAGGTTAAGCTTAGTCATTAAGAATTGGAACGAACAATCATCTCGAGTCCATTCTTTGCGGCCATGTTTGAGCCCTGGCTTCCTATGCAGTGTTTACGACATTAACACGATGTGAACCGGATGAATGATTCCCGCGGAATGATTAAGGAAACTTTAAAATTGCGCACGAGCCGGAATTTAAAATGTAAACCGAACGTTTCGAGGGTACTCCCTCTCCATCAAAAAAATTATCGGACGCAATTTTAAACTTTCCTTAACCATCGATCCGCATTATTGAAATAGCGTATTCCAAGATTCCATTTCAGTTCTCCAGCTGCCGGGAGCAGAATAAGACGAATGTCATTTGTTCACACAATAACATGCATTTCAAGAGAAGCCATATTACACCGGATACTGACTGACCCGACTCCGTGCCTACGCTGTATTTCTTCTCACTTCGGAATGGTCGCAAAAGACAGCACTTTTTTTGCATTGTTTATTTAGAAACTTGAGTATTTAAAATTTAATAATATGCCACTGGGGGTTTGAGAGACGCAAAAATAGGTACAGTAACACAAAAGCTTTTAAAAGATTGGTTTCTACTCAATTAAAACGGTAAAGGGTGTTCTTAACGTAACCCACTCCTCCCTCAGGGCTTTACAGTGTTGTCTAGGGGACTTTGACCAGACTACTTGTAAAAAAAACATTGAATTACGGAATTCTACAAGTAAAAGATGCAACTCGGTAATATGAGCATGTAAAAAATAGATATTTTTAGCCTTCAGTACGTAAAAAATAAAAACTTTTCATTGGTTAAATCTCAAAAGAAAAAGGTGGTTCCTTTTTTACCGTCAGCTATCGTTTTCATTTGTGATAAATGGTTTCCCTAAAGAATCAACACTATTTGAACCCGCGGTCTCGGAGTTTCTAGACACTTGAAACTAGTTACAGACAATGCAACTGAAGGCTGTTTCTTCTTGACTGAAATTCGATTTCTTCCGTGCAAGCTATTCTTCGTCGAAACCACACAACGATATACCCTATGCAAAGTTCTCACGCATTTTTTTAGTTTACCTTTCTGTTGACATCTGACATGCAGCTGTCAGGTTTTCAAAAAACACATCTTTTAGTAAACTTTAGCAAGAGTTAACTAAGACAAGTTCTAACTAAGGGCCCTCTTCGATCAGTTACGTTTTAATTTAGGCCAGACGACCTCTTTCATTTTCGATACCAAAAGCACGGATAACTTGAATTGACTGGTGCTTCACGGCCAACACCTTATTAGCCACTGGATCTTTGCTTCCATTTTGCGGCCACCATTTAACTGCGCATAATTATAACTGACTCACACAGATATCCTTATTTTTATTAATTCGAAAAACAAGGCGTTGGTTTATACACTGCGATTTTCTTTCATATCCTCATTTTCGCAATATATGATTTTGTGTATGTTCGCCATCATATTAAGCCAAGTACAGTATAATGGGGAATGCATTAGGGCATCAGACAGTTCTATGCCTTCACTTGCGTCCACATTAGTACGGATACCAGTTCTTCTGTGTCTCTTGTACTTAGTTATCTTTTACAAAACCAAACACGCGTTTAAGTTTTTACCGGAATACCCTTTCGAAGAGCACAAAAAATCTTTTTCTAAAAGGAATTAACGCAATCTATCAAAAAGATAGCAGGTCAGGCTAAAAAGGTGCGTTGATTTATTTCCGGTGTCTTCTTTACCATTAACCTAACCCAGGGACAAGTGGTTTACCTAAAAAAAAGGTTCCGCCGGAAGCCTCGCCTCAATCGATTACGCGATGAATGACAAATTCCTTCCCGTACAAAGATGTCAGGGGAATTGCCGTGGTCACACTGCAGACTTTTTACCTAGGTAAACTCAATTTGTTGACACTTTACCTCGGGAAACTGATTTTTTTCAGTATGACCGATTTTTCTCCAAGCAAATTTTTTATCGTCTGGAGCTTGGATATGTCATGAGAACAATAGAGTTTCCCTTGATAGCTACACCAAAGCATAGTTAATAAAGGGGAATGGTTATGAAACCCGACAAATTTCTTTGTTGTAGGTTTTTGTTATCTCTCTTTTGCCGGGCCTTGACCGTGCAAAAAACACAATAGTTTGTTACTCCGTACTGAGGAACTAACCAATAGAAACGAGTTGGTTTCGTAATTCATTCATAGTGTATTAAAGCAAAACAAAAGACTGTGCACGGTCGTGGACTTTCCAACCTAAATCTTGGCATCTTTGTTTGCTCCTTTGATGTTTGCCGAGCTTCCAAACCAGTCCCCTCTAATAAACTATACCTAAAGCGATAGCTGGGGAAAATTCATTTCCCCAGGTAAGACCAGTTAACCAATAAAATGTCGTCAGCGAAAATTCTGTGAGGTCATCTTGTAAACCTTTTTGCCGCCAGTTAAAACTGTTTTATTTCTGCAAAGCGCGAAGACGATGGCACAGTTCAGAGCAAGATTGTAAGTCTTTGTTTTTGTTTAGAATTTGAAATTTCACTCCGGTCTTAGGTGGATTTGGAGTCTTTTTTTAACCGAGCAACCTATGGTAGTGTGACCTTTTTTCACCTACAGTAGGTAAAATGAAACCCGAGATGAATTTGCCTCGGACAAATCGGTTTTACATTGGTAAAAGTCTACAGTGTGACCACGGCTAATGTCTGTAGTTTTATAAATAGTGACACAAACGTACGATGTGTACTTGAAAGGTTTGCCGGCTACCCAAGTAGGTGCTAAAATGTACATTGAGGTTTCGCAGGGTTGTCGGTTGTGGCCACTTCGTGTCGAGGGAAGACAGAATTGTCCTCATGGAAACCGCGTGAAGCCTCTTGCAGTCACATCGCATGTATCACACTCAATGATCTTATCATTAGAAAAACACTCCAAGTTTAAATTAATAACAATGCAATGAAAGGAATGGAATCAATGCATCAATCGCTGGGATAGCACGCAGGGGCGGGACGCAATGTCTCACCTCGCGCGGTTTATTGGGCCGTAGACATCACAACACCTCAGTTTGGATCTACCCTTGAAACGAAGTACAGCTCTACTGAAAGAGTGTTGAGCTGGTAATTCGGTCATCTACAAGCGATCGCAAGCAAAACCCATCAAAATGAAGAGCATATTTGTCTTCGTTGCCATTTTGCTGTTGATATCAGGTGAGCAAGTCGTGTTAACTCAGTTTCCCAAACTGCGACATTGAGAGTCCTTCGTCATCGAACTGTTTTTGCACCACCTCCTCGACAAATTTCTTAAGAAGTGATTGTTGGGTAGATTTAGCAGAGCTATCTTGGTATCAAGTTTGTAAACAACTTTGATAGCATAACATCAGCGCAGAAACGAATCCTTGGCCTTTGAGACATTTTTGGTGTAGGTCGCCCTTATTTGATTAATAGAAGGAGGGAATCTATGACACATGTTTCAATAGTTGGAGGTACGTCAAAAAGTTTGTAAGCAGAGTTGACTTTAGAGCGCAAGGCAAAAGTTGTACAGTTAAACAAAAATAAAAACTTTCCTTTCAAGTGGCCTTGCATTACTTCAACGTTCGGAAATTGCAGATTTGACTTCAGGAAATGATCACTGATAGCATCTGGAAAGGTAACTCAAGATATTTGGGCGTAGCGTAATCTTACTCCAGCTTTTAGATTAATGACGATTTGTCAACTGTCTTCGATAAACCAGACCCAACAAATTCAAACTTCCGTAGTTAATTTCATCGATCGTCTTTGTGGATCTTGATTCGCAATAAAAACGTGAAGTCTCTAATCAGTAAAAGTCGTCCTTTCTCAGAAGGAAATTAACAACAGCTTTTATGCAATGAAGTTACTTGAGAATAACAAGAGCAGAATTCTCTTTTAAGAAAAATAATACGATCGCGTTGACATATTGAGTTAAAAGTTAAACTAATTTTCGTAAGTTTCTCTGCTTTAAAACGTGCCAAAGCAATTTAGAAACGTGATTCATTAGCTTGGAGACAAACATCTATGTTTAAAGTGATTTTTTTTGTGTGAGGCGAAGTCATCAGTAAAAGTAATCACTATCATTGAAATAATTAATCATTTCCAAAACTACTTCAAAACACTGACGTTTCTAGAAGGAATATTGAGTTCAGAACAATTTTTTTTTGTCCTCCGTTATAAACGTACCTCGAGCAAATTGTCAAAGTACGTGTGTAGGATACTAAAGAACAGTAAATTCTGGGACAAACGTGTTTCCTTTTAATGTATCTTCTCTTATCACAAATATCAGTGCAAAAATACTTTTCCAGATCTGTGACAGGGATTTTGAAGTCTGTTGCTTTAATTGAGCGCTTGCACGTTTTTTTTTATGTTTCCCCTTTACACTCAGGCAAAGGGGAGGGAAGTTTACATGATATCGTGGGAATAAATAATTCAAACACGTTTCTTTCTTATGTCACCCGAAAAAAAGTAAATCATCTGGCCAAAACCTGTAGTATCAGTGCGATCGGGTTTTTTCGAAGAATGCCAAACTTTGTTCGATTACTCCAGCTGTCGTGTCTGCGACGTATCAGGGAAATGTTTTCATATTCTTTGTTTTATTCTTTTATGAATGTGCATAATGAGGGTCTTGAGGTCAATTAAAAAAAAGAAGAGCAAAAGAAGGTTTAAAGTAAAGGTGGTGTTGAATTATCCCCATTTTCTTCACGGGGAGAAAAGAAACAAGTTGCTGGCATTTCATTTTGTCGTCGTGAGAAAGGTTGCGGGAAAACGCTTGTGCCTCAAGGCGAATGTAAACGCACCTATGATCCGAATAAAAGGAGAAAGAAAAAAAGGAAATTGTTGTATTGGCGGAGAACAGAATTGGAAAATACTCAAATACTGTACACTCTTTTTATTTGAAAGTCTAATTAATTCTGAGGCTGAGGTACCCTGGGTGCTATAGGGTTTTTTTTGAAGGTCGAGAGAACGCTCAGCGATTCCAAATCAACGGCCAAGGACGAAAAAAAAAAAGCCTCGACCGTTGATTTAGAATCGCTGAGCGTTCTCTCCGACCTTGTAAAAGAAAAATTTCTCTGGCACCCAGGGTAAGGCTGAGGCTGAACGTTCATAACATGTTCTTAAAGCGGTCAGTGTAAAACGCAGACTGCAGACCAACTGTTGAAAAAGCCCTAAACCCTTAGAAATGCTAACCTTGTGCCTAATTAGGCCTAAAACAATATTTAGGCTTAACTGTTAGCATTTCGAATGGGTTTGGGCTTTTTCAACAGTTAAATTATAACCTCAGACTGCATTTTACCCCCGGTCTGCAGTTTGCGTTTTACACTGACCGGTTCTTGAAGTTGTGTACTGAGTATGTTAAGGACGGTGCCTACTATTGTTTTGCGCATACGTTCTGCGCTTCTCGAGATACTCGGATTTCCTATTGCTGGTGCTTATTAATACAGGGATATTTTAGCGCGGTTCAAACCAATGCGGAGAAAGCAGAACTTAGCAAGTGATCTTGGTATCCAAAAACAAAATTAGGGGTAACCACGCATTTTTCAGAGATAATTGAGTTTCAATTTGGAAAAGAACTCCCTACGTTGCTTTGTATTTTAAGGCTTTTTACAAATATTGTTGATTAATTATCTTCGAAAAATGCGTGGTTACCCCCAATTTTGTTTTTGGATTTCAATAGCACTTGTTAAAAATCTGCTTTTTCCGCATATTCAGTAAAACATGCAAAAGTACCTTTGAATTAGTAGGCACCGTCCTTAAACTGAGTTGATCTTCATTGTACCATTCAACTAAGAAAACCATATTTTTAACGTTAACAACGTTCATTCACATTATTTACTCCATTTCATAAGAATTACGGGAGTATCAAAACTCGTCATTTGCCCTTTAAATTACATTACATTATTCAGTAAGATAAAAAGAGTATAATTACAATAAACAGAGGAAACAAGAAGCACATCTGTTAAATAATTTCTTGTTTGGCATTCTACATATAGATACAGGAATATCATACCAATAATAACATCAAATAATTGTTGGGCAAAATTTCCTTATATTTGTTCTAACTGAAAGGACTGCTTAGATACAAGGTATGATAACGCAATGTTGTAGCATTCATATGGAAATATTTGGAACAAAACGTTTTATTCCCAAAGGATCTGAATTGGGTTCAACATTTAGTTAGCCGAATTGGTTTATTATATCATAAAATAGTTTTGCAAGTTTTTAACTTCACGATGTCAGGAAATTTAATAAGGCCAAGGTTTACATAACGAGGAGTAACATGTTCAGGAAGCGGTACGTCGTTGACGAATCCGATAACTTTGTTTTGTAATTTTACCACATAAGATATGGAACTCATCATTACCCCACAGAATGCCGGCAAACATAGGTTAGATAAGGTTTTGAGTTAATAGTCCTGTTAGACTACAGTTACTTTCATCATTTATACTACTCACAAATAAAAAAAAAACCACAATAAAGACGTTCTTAGCTCACCTCTCAGTCTGGATATGTTCTTAGTATGTTCTTAAAGAAAAAAAAAGGGAGCGTAAAAAATTTTGTTCAGTGGAACTTCTGAAAACTGACATTTGTTTGACAACTCGTATCTTTCTTTCAGTGTTATCAGCAGAAGCCAAGAAAGAGAAACCAAAATCTCCGAAGAGAAGAAACTGCAGCAGACCGTGTAACAAGAAACTAAATCCAGTGTGTGGAAGCGACGGCAAGACTTACGACAATCGATGCTTGTTCAACATCGCAAAATGCCAAGCTAACAAGTCTGCGGTTGTTTTGAGAATAGAAACTCAAGGACCCTGTGAAAATACTACAACAAAAGGCAGCAAGGAAAAACAGCCAAAGAAGTGCACAGCATCGTTGGCTGAATGTATCAACGACGGCAACTCTACGAAAAGAGCTGTCTGTGGAAGCGACAATACCACTTACAATTCGTTTTGCTATTTTCGGGTGGCGCGATGTCACGCAAAACAAAATGGACGAAATTTGACCATGCTTCATAGAGGAGAATGCGGAGAACCTAAAACCGAGCGAAAATCAGGGAGTTGTCCATTAGAAATCCAGTGTGATAACCAAAATGAACCGATCTGTGGCAGCAATGGAAAGACTTACAAAAATACTTGTCTTTTTATCGTTGCTAAATGCGAAGCACGGAAAAGAAACAAAAGGTTGACTCTAAAAAAGAAAGGTAAGAAAACGTAAATTTAAATTACTTAAGAAAAACTGTTATTTCATTTGTCATCTTGAGTGGGAGACCAACTTAGTCGTCCCCATTTCTGAAAGAAACGTGGTCTAGATAAGGGAAAATGACGAAAAACACAGTCAACTCTTTATCACTTTATCACCTATGAATTATTCGTACGTGTCCCACACTGGGGTCAGGATTTAAAAGGTTATAGCTGTTTGAGCAAAACTAGTTCTTGAATATTATTTGTTTCACTGGGTTCTAGAGACTCCGAAACCTCTGTCGGAGATGTCTGCTGTATCCAGCGTGAGTGGTTATTATGCTTTCTTCGTTTATCCCTTGATGTAAAGGGCAACTTGAATCCTAAATATTACTTTACACTTTAAAAGGCGATCAGCTTCCAGAACTATTTACACTTAGCGGGAGAGATATTTATCTTGGGTACAAAAAAAATGCACCCCGGCCGCTCAGAAAAGTTGTGAAATTCGATGAAATCACCGCCTCTGTAGTACTTCGATAAACCCGTGACACCATGCATTGAGCTCTGAACAAAGGAGTGAAGTTGTATTATATGTGCAAAAAGGTTGTTGATTTTTCTCAAGATATATAGAATAAATAGTTACCTATATTTCCGTTCTGCTGTTCAATCAAAAGATAACGAGATTCAACTCAATCATCCAGAAATGGTCGGGATCTGTTTCACATTGTCAACTTTTTTATTATTTGTCGAGCTAGAAGGGAAGCATGAATTGGAAATAATATCTGCTTTTTAAGTTTGGTTTCTCAAAGCTGTGAAAACACTCAAATAAGCTCCTGTTTTGAGTGGTGACGTAAGCAAAAGCTCAAAATAATACGCAAATTCAGTTCGCTTTTGCTTTGTCAAACAAGAGACTCTAACGCCAAAATGTTCATGCGTTTGCGTCTGAAAGACAATTGCTTGTGAAATTCCTTGTGTTTGCTTGCGTCGCGGGACAGTAAAAACTTGCCTTAATTTCTTCTGATTTGCCAGCATTCTTAGATGCGCATTCCCATGTAATGGCCTGTTAACCTTTCGCTATTAAAACGATAATTGGCAACACGTGTCTTCCATCAATGAACGAAGGTTTGTTTTAACGTTACGTCATCGCCGCCATGTTGGTGGACGATAACAAAAAATCTCTCAGTAGCTCCTTTGGTTCGTTCACGAGCAAATGTACATTGCAGCATTGTTATCCTGTCCAATGAAAGAGCTCGTGCTAAATCCAATTGACTTGACATGAAGGATTTGCAGTGACGTAGCTGGGGTAAGCCGGAGGAGGTTATCAATGGAATGCCATCCTCTGCATGATGTAACAAAACTAATAACAATCCGCGACTTCAAGCGCAGCCGCTTTGAACAACCCTTCCCTCCATCAAACACTATTCCAAACCAGAAACAGAATGAGGATTAGAGTAGATTGCAGCTTGAGAACGTTTTTCTCGATTGCTTGAGGTCAGAATTTGCAATTAATTTGGTTGCACGTCAAATGTTAAAAATAGCGTAATCTCTGTCATCAACTTTTGCTATGGGCTTGGCGAGTGTCGCGTGTATCAAGAAATAAGGTTTGGATAAAGTTAGCACAGCTTGACCTGAAACAGTCTTGTATCAAAAGGGCCTGTACACTTGGAGGTGGGGGACCCCGGGTAGGTGAGGTACCCCGCCTTCCCGTAGCAAAAAAAAAAGCGAGCCTTCACATGTAATATTGAAAGCCCCAGGGGGCTGGGGTGAGGTTTCCACATGTTCAAACTAAAGATAAATGCCCGAATGAACATCACCCCAGTCAGGTGGGGTACCCCATCTTAAGCATTCACATGGAGAAAACTCAACCCCACGTAAGCAGGTTACCTGGCCTGGCTGACCGGGCAACCTGCCTCGGTGAGGTACCCCACCTCTCATGTGAACACAATCAAGAATTAAAGACAAATTGTATAGGTTACCCCCCCGATGCGAGGTACCTCACCCCACCTGGGGTCCCCCACCTCCTGTAGGAATGCCTGTAAAGCCGGTGACACATGGTTCAACGTTTGTTGATCAACAAATGTTGCAGCTCCTGAACAGTGTGTCATGCAGTGTTGAATGCTGAAATGGACCGTTCAACATGTTGAACGTTGTTGAACGAAATAGAGTTGAGTTGTCGCTTGTGGAATGGCGCTAGCAAATCGTTTTCCAGTCTCTAGTTTACGTGATTTGGAAGCTTTAGTAACGCAGATTTATCACGATGCCTTAGACGAGCGTTTGGGGCGAGTAGTTCTTTAGTAAAAGATCTGTAATGAATTATTGTTAAATGTTGATATTGTAATAAAAGTGTGCAGTGACTTAGTTAAACATTCTTTCACGTGTACTGTGTAACCTGGAATGTTCTGCCCGCATCACCATCATGCAGATGTTGCAGATGAATCTCTTCTGTCTTTGCCAGGACAGAGGAGGCCAAAACTCAGTCAGGTACCTTAGAACTTTCTTCCTGTAATAAGCCTGGAGAGGAATGTTTGTATAAAAATTCGATGACACAAGTGAGCAAAAGGAGCAATTTAAATTTGATGACATGTTGCAAATATAGTTCTTTTTTTGGTAAAGAAGTCAAATGACTTCAGTGTATGGCTTTGAACATTGTGGACATTACTTAATTACCAATGAAGTGAGGAACTTACCAAATGAAACGATTTTTTGCTATAGCAAAGACATCGATTGTGATATTATGAAGTAGTGATCAATACCGCTGACATAATACGCGAACTCGTAAGAAACGTTTCGGTGACGTTCTTGTAAGTTTATTTGAGTTTTCGCTAAGACTGTTTAGTTGAGTTTGCTCGTTTTGAAGCTAAGGACTAACACATGGTGTCAGAAGTGGGATCTTCCTTTCTGACTATTCCGATAGCTAGCTCATAGTTACTCCACTTTTGTTTAAATCTTTTCCAATTTTGAGATACATTTCCACTTGAAAGCTGCAGATGATCCGGTGGGTTTAACAGACGCCCGGCCGCCATTTCACACCACGCGGTTTCGATTTATGCGAACAGCAACGAACCAAGGTTTTCATAATATAAATATTTCA
>NC_090874.1:2175316-2197816 GCF_036669935.1 Montipora foliosa
GTTGATCTAAAGAAACACATGTCAACCGTCAACGTCTATAGAAATAAGGAGCTTAAGCGACGACGACGACTGCTACGGGAACGTTCTCTAAGAATATCATTTCCCGTCATTGCGATAATTTCGCGATTACATACTCAAGTCGTTCGGCACGGAAAATGAATCAACATTCCAGGAATAAATTTGATGTGAACGCTGTGGATGTTTGAAGAGAAAATAGAAAATTTACATTAAGATGCTCGCGTCCTCCACATAACCTCAAAAACGGACGAGGACAAAATCAAAACGCACTTGCAGGGCATGAAGTTTTTGTTCATTAAACCTATTGTTTTGTGGCGATGTCGTAACCGTCGCAGTAGCGCTTGCTTAAGCCCACTAATATATCTTTTTTAACGAAGAGATAACGTTAAACCCAAACCCCGATAAATGTAAATCGTTGTTTGCTGTTTGCTGCTTACGGATACAACACCGGTTTCATTAGCACTTGCACTTTCACATCCATTCAATAGCTCAATTTCATTGCAAATGATATTTGCCCAGGAGCCTTCATAATTTAACATACAATTCAAGTCACCTGAAAGGTGGGGCTGTGTACCTTGGATGAAGTCATAGGAAAGAAGGCACAACAAAAGATGTTCGCATAAAATGTTTAGCACGCATGGCGGCGCATTTTGTTTTTGGTCATGCGCGCGGATACACGAGTTAAGGAATTTATAAGATGGATAAAGGGGTTTAGTTTCTAAAGAAACCGTGGTACTGCGTCGGCGGGGAAGTGAAACAGAAATGGGTTTATCAACTGAGTTGATATGGTAAATTCTCCACTGTAAAGAAAGTCGAAAGGTGACGTTTGGAGCGTTAGCCCGTTGTCAGAGCGAATTTTTAAGAGTCTTGGACTTTTGCAGAGATTAACTTAGTATCTGTTAGGTTTTCAATGGAGTTTGGCTCAAAACAGACGAAGGAGTTACAACGTAAGTTTAACATTCAATATATGATTCATTTCATATATCATTTCATTGATGGTTTCAGTTGTTGTTTCGGTTAGTTACGCACACATTGTGAGTTCAGCTACGTTATGTCGATCTTATTTAATCTTGGTTTTCAAATCTCATTGCTGGATTAGCGACAAGTGGATAATTTGGCAGTATGTGTGTGGGTGCTGGCCCTTAACGCTTCCTCATAGCCCTAATTGGAAACGTGACACTTTGGACTCGATCCATGCGCCTTGGAGGTGGCACTTTCGAAGTCAGTCCAGGTGTGCTCAGCGTCTGCCTTAGTTTATACGCTCGCGTCATTTCGCGTGGTGGGTGACGTTAGCATATAACCGAAATAAACGAAAAAAGCTCGTGCGAAACTGCGGTGCAGTTGACTTTTGTAACGGTAAAACTCGGCTCACCTTGGACTTCTTAGACAGCTGAATGAGGTAGCGCTCATACTGTTCAATGGCATAAATCAGATTTGGAATCGACCTCACTTCTTTCATGACCTTCGACTGAATGTAAACAAAATGCACCTTAGGATAAAAAGCGGCAAGATGGAGAAGTACTCCAAGTGATTTTGCTAGTTAGTTACTCTCGATATTTGAATAACTGACGTCTATCCTTATGCAGAATAATGCTAAGAGAGCAGAAATTATCACAGTGGTACTACCTCTAATTATTTTTCAGGTTTCATCTTACTCATTTGTCACGTGGATTTCTTCTACCACTTAATAAGGACTTTAAGATAGTACACGACGGTAGACTGGGACGGTTAGATGAGTGTCATGTCACGCAAAATCCCCGTGACATTTGACCGTCGTGCTTCTAGGAGGGTATGTTTTCGCCGGGTTTCTCGTCGTGGAATCTACGGTGAAAACGGTAGGAATTCATCCATAATTATTCGCACTATTTTAGTCTTTTCCTTTATTATGCATTGAAAACTGATCACCCAATGGGTTAAATGTGCATTTGGTTGTGTTTGTCTTGATTTATCCATCGCTGAAATGAAAAAATCTAGCTAGCGAAAATTCTGAGTTCATTCAAAGACATCACTCGGCCACATCGCGGCTCAAACCAAAATTTGCTTGTTCTCGATGTAGCGTTATCCACAATCCACCGTGACACAGGAGGAAAGCAGAAAAGAAAGGTAAAAGAGATAATTGTAGCCGCATTTTTTGTTTATGAACCAATTCCCCTTAGCGGATTTACACTCGCTAGAATCCAAGGAATCTAAACAAAATGGTTCAAATTCCCAGTAAGGATAAAGAGGATTCACTGATTCGTATTCATGGTATAAAAGAAGAAATTCCTCCTCGCTAATTGAACCTTCTGCAAAAGAAATTACAAGAGAATTTCTCGCCTCTTCAAAAGACATGTTTATTCCACCGTCCTACGGTCGTGTTGGCCGAATCTTAAGTTAAAAATTTTCGCGCCTTTCTACCGTACTCGTCCAAAGTCTCCGGTATACGCATCCAACCGTCCCAGCCTACCGTTGTCCACTATCTTAAAGTCCCTAATAAATGACTGAACAGTGTATTAAGATTTATTGACACTATTACGCACAAAGATAGGTATGCTAAGCGTATTGTGTTCTGCGAACTTGGCATATAAATGACCACAATTTATATCCTTCACATCACTGATCAATTCCTTTGTGCAGCAACTAAGAATATGCTGATTTGCAACTATCTTTAAGGAGGATCGAAAGGGTTTCAACACTTAGAAGACACTCTCTTTAGATCGAATGACGCTACAACACTGTATCACGTAACAGCAATGTTATGGTACCATATGAAACAACGATTATTTTCAAAGAAGATGTGATCATTATTGTGATGTAATAAGTTACCTTGGCAACGGAAAAGCCCAGCAAAAACACCCTATATTTTGGATTTAGTTGCTTATATCTCAAAACGAACTCGGTGACCCCCTTTATTATTTCTGCAAAGTGATTAGAAGGCCACGATGAAACTTTCGGCAAAGTTTAAAACAATTCTGTCGAGTGGATTCAGAGCCACCTTAAAAAAATCACAAACTTAAGGTGGCTCTGAATCCACTTGACAGAATTTTTTTCAACTTTGCAGAACGTTTTATCATGTCCTTCTGATTGCTTTTCAGAAATAAAAAATGGGGGTCACCGAGTTCGTTTTTGAGATATAAACAACTAAAGGCAAAATAAAGGGTGCTTTTACAAGGCTTGCCCGTTGCCACGGTGACATATTACGTCACAATAATGACTGTATCTTGTTTAGCAATAATTCGTGTTTCATTTGGTACCAACGTGTGGCGCCGATCCTTCTAATAAGAGCGTCACTTGGAAGCGTTGAAACTGGCTTCAGCCACCTTAAATGCTACATGTAGTTCAATATATTATCTCATTTCCCAAAAGCCCTTCCAGTCCAAATGGAAAGTTAGAGATTTCTTTACAGATGAATTCCTTCCTTTTGAATTTTTCCAGTTCTTGGGTATTCTCACCCTTCATTTTTTTTTTCATGCTTCAGAGTGAGGCCCCAGTCGCGACAAGCTAATTCGGCCGCGATCTTGGTTCAACAGGTTTTAAACCACCTCGCGGTAGTGTGATCAAGAGAATTATCATGCTCGATTGCCATTTCACCTAAACGCGATGCTAAATCTCACAATTATGGTACCGCACGGCAGCCAAAGAGCTGCTGTGCTTGACTCTTAGTTGAGTGGCCTGGTGTTCCTTTGGCAAGACACTATTTTACATGGCCTCTATTCAGCCAAGGCCCGGTTGTTCGAAGCCGATTCATTTAATCCAGGATTAGCCTAAACTTTTGTTTCATGTTTTCAACTTTTTAGTGCAAGTTTCTTATGCTTATTTCTGTTTTTCAAGATTGACTTCTTCTCATGTAAAGTTTTGCCGAATATCACCGTTAAACAGTATTTGGGAGCAGAGAAATAAACTCCTATGCTTGGTTAATTTTTAATCTGGGATTAGCGTTATCGGCTTTTGAACAACCGGGCTCAGAGGAGCATAAAGGGGTAAGGGGTCAATTCGTTGCTGGGCAGTAAACTTGCGACGGACAAACATCCAGGAAAGAGTAGAAATACCCCAGGTCGCTTAATGCTTTGGAAACTATGATACACTTCGGTGTGATGGGCCACGTGGCCTGAACAGACATCACATCTTATAACCAGTTGCATATCAATAAAAGAGTAGAAATCCAAACAAGTTCACCTTTCCAGGCAGGTTTTGTCCTTTGACTAGCTTTTTCTTATCCTTGGTTTTATTCTTCGCCATGGAGCACTGCTCCAGAAGAGTCTGAGCTTGAGCACTCTGTATATATGTAAGAAGCCCATACACCTGCTGCGAGAGATGTGTTCCTGTCATTTTAACCTGCGAAGTGCAAAGAAGTTCTAGTAGGTGCTAAGGTCTGCTCATTTCATTTGTAGTTATTCATGTTTAAGAAAGGATTGTATTTGTAAAATTGACAGTTTTAACGACTAAATTCCAAAATAAAGTCAATGATGGGTTTTTTTTATCTTTCTGGCTTAAGACAATGCGTGAAACAAACAATGGTTCGCTTTGCTCACCAACTTCTCAAACTTTGCCGGTAAGTGTCCAATTCTCTGAGAGTACAGAGTCAGATACTGCAATAAGAAACGACCAAAACTACAATCTCAGACAAAACGCTTGGATTTCTAGCTTAAAAATAATTTGACATGCACTCACAAAGTATATTGGTCCTCCCCCCCCCCCCCCCCTCTCCCCCATTCCCCCAATGTTGGAATAGGGGAGGGGGAAATCTTTTATCACACAGACAAATTAGGGAATGATCATTTCATGGAGGTGTCACATTTTCCCAAAGAGTTTTGTCCAAGATTTTAGATCTGGCCAAAACATCGTATTTATCAGCAATGAACAATCTACCTTTGCAAAGATCTGTTTTCAACCATATGGAAACTAAGGCAGTGTTCTAATGGGATCAACCGTTTCAGCCGCAACCGCTTTAGGATGAAGGGGTTGAGGTTTCCCAATAGAACACTTTTCCAAACGGTTAAAACGCGACAACTCCAGGGAATAGTTATTAACAGACTTCTCAGCGTTGACAAATTGAAGGAAAGCAACAGGGCAGGAGCCCGCCGCCGACTTTAAATAGGGAGCTTACGAAACGACGACGCCGACGGCAACGACGACGCCACAAAACAACAGCTTTAGTGAGCAAAAACAATGGCTCTGCACGCTCTGCACGTGCGTTTTACATTTTAGTACATTTCTTTGCCGTCATCTCCTAAATGACGACGTGAAATAAGCAAATTCAAGGTTCTGTGGAGGACGTTAGCACATGACGATGAATTTTCAGTTCTCTCTCTACGCTTCCAACCGAGTCATACCAGTTTAATTCCTCGACAGTTACTACGCATTTTTAACGCGAAACGACATGAAATAGTTTCGTAGTGTTATGAATAACGCGAACTTGTATTTTTAAATAAAGTCCTCGTAGCCGTCGTCGTCCTCGTTTCGTAAGCTGCCTAATGGCCCGCGTAAGCGACAGCGGTCGCTGCCAATGCTTTTTCAACCGTTTCAACCTACTTTGATGCCGGTTGAAAAAGTTGATCAACCGAACCAACGGAAAACGGTTTTTCCGAATAGAACACTAAAAATCCCAACCAACCAACCAATAGAACACGACCTAAGAGTACTATCGAATAATTGAACGACTTGGCGATTTTTGAGTTGAAGCAACGCGAAATGGTTAAAATGGCACTGAATTAAGTCCAACATAAGGCTTGTAAAATTTCCTGCTTTGAACGAGGATCACCTGCCAGTTGATATATATGCGGTAAGGACAGTGTAACGCGCCTTACATACATACTTAAATGACCACTCCATATAGGGGCTTTTCAGGGTTAATGAACACTATCACGACAAAACATAACATCAAACAACAACTGTTAAGAATCCCAACTGGCCAGAGGCAAGCTAGTTAGCTATTTACTAGCGCAGCTGAGAAGTTGAACCAGGGACCACTAGGGACAAATTCAACCAGTGGCCGGCCAGTGTCTTGAACGCGGGATCCCCGGATCTCAAGGCAAGCGCCCTAATCACTTGGCCGCACTGCCTCAACACTTCATTTTTGTGTAAGATCAACACGGTCAAAACAAACAGTATCCTAGAACTTAGCCAACGATAGGCATGCATGATTTTGTAAAAAACATTTAAATGGATCGATCGGTTTGCGGAAAAATAAGCTTTGGGAACATTTCAACTTACATATTTTGCTAGGGCGCCGAAGGTAAGAAAAGCTTTTGTCAGCACCTGGAAGAAAAAAAAATCCCTCGGTCAGCTGAATCAGTTTTTCAAATGGGAATGAAATTGTTCCACATTACATCAATTAATCCTTTCCCTCTCAAAGATTACACTTGAAGAGTTTTCTCTAGTGCCAGACGATCAAGAGGACGGGGTAAAAGGGTTAAATAAACCTGCTTTTTTCAATTTTGTCTTCGATTACTTCACTTTCAACAGTAGATACCAAAGAATCACAACTTTTTTGGAAGGGGTAGGGTGGGGTGAGCTAGGGTGGGGTGGGGAAGGTCGGAGAAAGTAAAAGTTGTGACCATCACAAAAAATTCGCAATAGGCTAGTTTCGAATTGTGCAGCCACAAAAGAACAGAGTCGAGGTTCAGGGGAATAATTTGCATTTTCCTTTGTTTTGAACAATACAATATGCTAATTATTCCCCTGAACCTCGACACTGTTCTTTTGTTGCTGCACAATTCGAAACTAGCCTATTCGACCTTCTCTGAAAAAGAAAAAAACATTTAAAAGAAGGTTTGGAACTGTCTTTTTCATTCTTCTTCAAACTGTTCATTCCTCCTCATTCCTTTCCATTCTAGGCCCCTAGAACCAAATCCTCTGTTCACAGCGTTCCTTTGCAGCAACCGAATCCGAATATATGAACAACGAAATAGAACTACAAACCAAATAAATAATGAAAACAACCAATAACCATTACAGCTAAAGGAAGCGACATCACCTTGAGCGTGGCTTCCGTACAGGGACCATCTGGAATGGCAGACTGGGACAATTCATTCAGGGCAGCTACCACTGTGCAAAGGCGATGACAAATCGCTTGCTCCAACACACCGCGAGGGCGACTCTCAGGAGAATCAGGAATCTTTCCCTCTAAGAAAAAAAGCGTTTTTTTAAATCCTGGTTCAGACGATATGGAAGGTAATCCAACCAAACTAGCAGCAAGTCACTGATCTGATTGCGGGGCCAAAGTAAACACTTTCCTCAAACCACGAAAGGTGCCATCTTGAAGGCATCTGCGATTTCCACGTCATGTCCAATATGGAAGGCAGTGTGACCGTTATTGGCCTGGTAGTGGTAATGCCTAGGATTCGGATCAGCCATTTATTGATTCTAGATAGGGTAATAAGCGTTCCCGTACAATCTGCTCTGAAGAGGTTTGATGGGGAGAGAAACTTTCGCGTGGCAAATATGTTCGGGGCTCTTCCATCGTGCGGAAACACTCGCTTCAAAGGCAAAATAGACTGGTTTTGTCTGCGGTGAACCCGAATTTACTTTAAAATGCAACCTTGTTAAATTTTCTTTACTTTGTGCCATTCTCACCGGCTGATTGCGAAGCTGCTGTTGGTGCAATGTCACCTTTTACTTTCACTAGTGCCCAGTCCATCTCATCTACAATCTTCTCAATCTGACTTGTTAACAGGAGCTGCAGAAAAATTAAAGCGCATCCCAATGAATTTCTGAACTCTAACCATTCATTTAATCACAGTGCTCCGAAATTGACGAGTACAATGAAGTTTATTAAATTCTCAACTTCGGATAATGTAATTCTAGCTTTCTCATTGGTTCACTGGATCTCGGTTACGAGCCATTATACCTGCGTTTGACCTTATGTGGAAATGAATGTGGAAAATGTCGCTCAGCATAAAATCACTTTCCGGTCGTTTCTTAAGCTTAAATGAACTTAAGCAAAACCGAAGGTTGAGAATTTAATAAAAGAATTATTCCATTCGCCCTTGTTGGATACGAAATTGTTAATAGCCAACTCGGCGCCACGCGCCTCGATAGCTATTTAAAGGGACACTGTCACGAGTTGCGCACGCGCTAGCGTCTTGCGAAAACTTGAAAAGTGTTAGGTTAACTTTTTCAAGTTGAATCGACAAATTCAAAATGGCGTCCACTGGGGAGTGCTATGGTGGACTAAGGAGAAACTCCGGGAGAAAAAGGAAGGCTTTAACGGATCGCAAAGAATACCTGAAGGAGTGGAATAACATGTACAAGCGTATTTATCTAAAGAAGAGAATTTTTCACGCCTGGCTGCAAGATAAATTCGATGCTGGCTACGAAGCGTGCAGCGACAGTAATTTCGCTTTGTACTGCAAGAACTTTCGCATTTACAAACGTTTATTGATCCGGAAAGTTCTTCCTGACAGGTAAATATTAAATTCTGAGCGTTATATTTGACATAGAATTCATTAAATGCGAATATACGTGACTCACGCGGGAATCCATAATGGAGGCTAGAATTTTTCGTGAGCGCGAGAGCGAACAAACTCGAGCATGCACAGCTCATGACAGTGCCCCTTTAACATCTCGTATCCAACGCGGGCTCATGGAATAACTGTTAATCAACACTAGTGTTATTGTTTTGAGATATTACGTAGTTCAAGCAAAGACAACTGAAAATACAATACCATACAATACAATACATACTTAGTTGACCGCTCCCCATAGGGGCTTTTCAGGGCCAATGAAACACAATCAACGAAACAACAGAACACAACAACTACAACTGTTAAAGGGCCACCGACAACCAGTGTCCTTTGCGCGCCTTTTGTTATCATCCGGGCAATCCTCTGAACTCGTGGTTTTCAACATCATCCCGTGAAGAAGAACTTCTGCGAATTCGCTGTTCGATTTGTTTTTTAATCCAAACGCCTTCCTCCTTTCGTTCCATAATCTTAAGGTTGAAATAGTGAGCCAAATAACTTGGCGCTTTTCCTTCCTCGGCGGACGAACTTTCTTCACAGTTTTCATTTCGCTTTTAACACGAACACAACACCCAAATAACGTCAAAAATACAATATTTAAACATTAAGGAAAATATTAACAAAGTTTGAAGCTGCTGGGCATCAAAACACGACGATGTGGGGCGATGGAATTTGACTTTTCAAGAAATACTAGTTTCTGTATTACAGAAAATGGCGCCGATAGCTTGCACGCCCGCAAAGACTTGTGGTTGTCGGTGGCCCTTTAAGAATCCCAACTGCCCGGAGGCAAACCAGTTGGCTATTTACAAGTGCAGCCGGGAAGTTGAACCAGGGACAACCAGGAACAAATTCAGCGAGTGGTCAGAGCGGGTCTTGAACCCGGGATCTCCGGATCTCAAGGCAAGCGCCCTAACCACTGGGCCACACTGCCTCCAGGCAACGAAACCGTCAGTCCAAAATATAACTTAGCGCTATCGTAAGTATTTCGAGATTATTCTATCTTGTTTACGCTGTACAATACGGGTGAATTATCATACAAGTGGATTCGTACAAGCTGTTGCATGCGTACGTTGTCGTAAAACCTAAAATTTGGTGATTTCACGTTGTTGATTTGTGGAGTACAGCAAAGAAAAGCACTGAAATGCGTGCCGCACGTGCATCACGAGTATTTTTCCTTTTTTAACCAATAATATTCTTGCTTTGTGGCGTTGTCGTTGCCGCAGCCGTCGTAGTTGCTCAAACTCCGTATCCATCAGTGTGGCTGCGCCCACTTTATGGAACGCTCTTCCTGTTAGCCTACGCAGCATCAAATGTATTTCTACTTTTAAATCTAATCTTAAAACTTACCTTTTTAAATTAGCTTTTAATATCTCTTAGATATTAAATGTGTTTGCATATTTGTAAAAATTTGTATTAATAGTTTTTAGGTTATTTATTGTTGTAATGCGCTTTTGATCACCTAGCATGTTAAAAAGCGCACTATAAATGAATAAATTATTAATTACTATTAACCCATTCACGCCGGAAGAGTACAGACGAATAAACTCGACTGTCTCACTCTCCAGAGGGAAAGGGTAACCTCTTTGTTTCAAGGTTAACCAAGACCAAACTGAAGACCACGTCTTCTTTTTCTCCCATTTTAAAAGAGTGTTTGCATAAAACGCGGAAAACAAAATATGGAGCCTGAATTTATAAGTAAAATGCTGTTTACTTTGATTTTTAAAATTCATCGGCCTGTGATCACTCATTCCCTGACGAGAAGGCCCAAGAGAGTAAAAGAGAAAATGACTATAAGTCCTCTATCAATTTTGCAGTGTCTAAATACAGCGCATTAACAATGAAAAAGATGAGATTTACAGTCCGCTAGACCGAAATTCCCTAGCTACATGCCAAATCAGTCGAGTGCGCGAATGCTGCATCTGTAATCGAAAGAGTAGTTGCGTCCCTTTATCCTCGACCTAGCCCTCTCAATATTTTACAGTTGACAATGGCGAACTGTTCAAAGACTTGCAATTCAAAATAAACAGTATCATGCTCGAAATAAAGTATTATAATTTTGGAGGTCTAAGGTTACGCAAACAAACTTTTTAAATTTAAAGGAAGCACGTGAAACGAGTTTAAAAAATGATGTGCAAGGATAACTTCATCAAGAGGAGCAAAACATCTTCAAGAGCAACTTATGGCACTTACAGCAACCGTAGGTGCAGCAGTCCTCGGGTTGATAATCGCGAAGTGCGTTCTGTCTTCAACTTCGATATCCTGAAAATGCATTTCGTAAGAATAATCAACCTGAAATCAAGTGAAACTGTGTTGCCTCGCAGTTATGAACGCAATTTACTATTGCGTCGAGAAACTTTAAAATTTTTCAGGACTTCAACGGGCTTTGAACCAGCGACCTCGTGATACCGGTGCGACGCTCCAACCAACTGAGCTGTGAAGCCACTGACGTTGGGAGCTGATCATTTCTAGGTTCACATGTTCCCGTGATAAGTGAAATAATGAGCGAAATAGTGCATTTATGAAATCCATCATACATTGTATGATGTATATACAATGTACATTGTATACATTGTATGGTGTATATACAATGTATGATGAATTTCATTTCAATAATCAAGCTAATGCGGCTTTCAGTTTGCGGGCCATGTACAATAGATGATTATGATCAACACTAAATATTCCATACTCTTACAAAGTTTTTTGGAGAAATATTGCAAGAATTTTAGACAACTTAACAATTGATGAATTATGTGATATTTACCGGGTCAACATCTCCGAGCTGGCTGTGGACATCCTGGGCAACATCGCGAACCTAAAAAGATGACAAACTTTGATTCACCAACTTAAACCGCTTTATACATTCATGCGCAACTAGGACGGGAGGGTAGTGCATGAATCGTATATTGCAAAAAAGGCTAAGCACTCAGTTGATTTTGGCCCAATGGCCACAATTCATGAGGAAGGTCTACGGTGCTTTTAAATGAAAGGTTCAGAGTTAACTGCGCATTAGTAAATACCGGTGAATCAAATAGATATTCACCACATTCTATGAGCAATTTACGGTAGACTAAATGAAATGAAGATAACACAAACAAGCAAACAAAGCAATTTCAGTTCAATTAAAAATGTAAAATTAAAAAAATAAAAAAAATAAAAAAAATTTCCTACCAAGCTTACGCTGCTTTTTGATTGGAATGTTAGAGAAAACAGCAAGGACATCAGACACTTGGAAAACGAAGAGTCGTCTGTGAAGATTAAAAGGATTTCAAACAATTCCAACAAGCATTACCAAGCCATGTTAAAATAAAAGACAAGACCCTATTGAGAGTCGTCTAAACTTCCCTCATCAAGTAAACGAGAAAAATATAACCAAAGTTTCACTCGACCACACCTACTCCTTCTTGGTCGGAACACAATGATGTGTTCGAATTAAAACGACGACCGCAACTTGACGTTACAAAAGGCATTTGCCGAGTATTCCTGCTAGGAAAAGACATTTGTCAAAATGATCTACAACAAACAAGGTATGCTACTGGGTTTGGCTTTTTGATCATTCAGTCATGTTTTATTATGCCAGTTAACTCAAGAATTCACGAAATCTTTGATTTCCCGCGTCTGGATTATTTAAATTTTAGCGACTCGCGCATTTCCATTCATTTCTTATGGTTCAGACCATAATAATAATAATAAGCCGCTTACAACTGAATTGGAATATTTGAAGTAAACAAAGTGCGGAAAGTTAACTGCTGTCGCCGTGAATAAAAGTTCCCGGTTAATTAATGCCTTCGGAGGCCCCGAGAACTCAGTAGCATCATAAAAACATGTATTTGTCCTGACTGGATTATTTGACTGCTGCTCTCCACCTATTGGGATCACACGAGATGTCAGTAATACCTAGCCTGATTCAAGGTAGATCGTGTCACGCAAACTGGGGAGTAGAGTGCGTGACACGAGCGACCTGGACCTGTCTTAGAATCAGGTTGAGTACCAGGGAATTTAAGAAACGACAACGGCTACGACTACGACATCGCCACAAAATAGTGATATCATTGGTTAAAAGAGCATAAATAGCAAGTATGTTAGCGGTCCTCTGTATAACGACGACGTGAAATCACCAAATTTGAGGTTTTGACGACAACGTAAGCATGCAACAGAGAATCCTCCATTCTCTACTTTAACTCTCAAACCGTTCGTACCAGTTTATTTTCAGGATACTTTGCCCACATTGTAGGACGTGAACGAGACTGAATAATCGCAAAGACTTACGATAGAGCCAAGTTATATTTCGAGGTGACGTTTTCGTCGACCGTTGGAATTCAAAGGTATTTTTTCGCGGTTTACTGAATATGTTGAAAAAGCAGATCTTAACAAGTCTTATTGAAATCCAAAAAAAAAATAATAATTGGGGGTAACCACGCATTTTTCGAAGATAATGAATCAACAATATTTGTAAAAAGCTTTAAAATACAAAGCAATGTATGGCATTCTTTTCCAAATTGAAGCTTAATTATCTCTGAAAAATGCATGGCTACCCCCAATTTTCTTTTTGGATACCAAGAGCACTTGCTAATTTCTGATTTCTCCGCATAGTTTTGAGCCGCGCAAAAAAATCCCTGTATCGATAAGCACCACCCATAGGGATGCACAATAACAATTTATTATTGTAGTAAACGTCCTTAAGCTTTGGTTTTACGGTAGCTAAAAAATTAACATAACCTATTAAAAGAAATGAAATGTATAATTGAAGTGCAGTTTACAGACGCAAGGTAGAAGTGATCCTCGCAGTTATCTCAACAATTTAAGCAGCAATTGTCTCTTATAGCCACCTGAAAATTTCAGAGGATTGCACTGTCAACAGAGAGGTCCTGGGTTCAAATCCCGTTGAAGCAACCTAAATTTTTCAGGTGTCTACAAGTGACAATTAGGGAGCTTAAGCACGTGCGTTTTTGAGACGCGGACGGCAACCGAAAGTGAGCTGTTTTCACTTTTAACTTGTCTTTACACAACCACACTTAAATTGCTGAGTATCTTTTCCCCATTAGAGATGATTAGTATAAAAATCTGGGAGACACCACTGTCCTGGCACGCGAAATGCTCTCTTTCGCTTGCCGTCCGCGTCTCAAAAACGCGTGTGCTTAAGCTCCCTAATTGCTTAAATTGTCCAGTTAAGTGCGAGGATCATTTCTATCTTTCATATTCTATTTACTTACACCTTACCAACATTGTGATCCACGCAGATTCTATGAGCCCAGGACTGTAACTGGATAAACTAGGCAAAAGTTAAAACGCAATAAATGAAAAAATCCTCATACTTTTAGAAAAAAAAAGCCCTACGGATATAATTATAATTACATAGTGCCTGCAGAGTTACCTGTTGTCCATCCGGCTCCAAGTGATGGGCTAAAAGCGAGATGACATTTAAAAGTGATTGGCTGTCCTTCAAACTAATGTCACCATCCTCATCAGGTGAAGATAAGATGCTCACAATTAAGCGCTGAAAAAAATGTTCATCAAAGCCTTCCAAAGGAGTACAGAACCAACAAAAAAAGTCAGATTTGATGCAGAGTAAATTCAAAGAGTCAACTATAGGGCTCGTTGGTAGGAGGGTAGAACTCTAACTACTTGCTAACCCTGCAAAACAAATCCTCGCAAATATCAACTGAATCACCTTTTCCCGATCATTCGCTTTCAGAGGTTTGAACGAACCTAACCTGACATTTCCTTATTTGACCAGAAATAGTTTCTTGGTTAGCTGCCGCATCGGTTGAATCTCTTTCACCTTCCGGAGTACTGTCTAGAAAATAAAAAAGGCTGTACTATAATTTCAGTAGTGCAATTTTAATGTCTTTGAGCAAATTAAATTGATCATGATAACGTCTGTCGCAAGAAATACTTATCTGAGGATTGGTGTTTTTATGGTGAAGGTTCTTGATTGGAATTAATTTCTGACCACAAGTTACCAATAGTTTTTATTTCCAAATTGAGGTCAGCTATTCTTTTTACAAAGAGCGAGTCCAAGTGCAACAGTTTTTATGAATTCACACGTTAAAAAAAGCATCGCCATTACGACGACTCAATTTGAAAAAGTATTTTAGATGAGCTTAGAAATGGCTCTGTGTGTACTGACCAAACAACACTATTTCTTAAAGCTCCTTCTATTCCTTGCCACAGAGCTGTCACGGGGAGTACTTGACTGGATGAAAACTGTCAAGCAAGTTTCTTTGAATATTATATTCTAAAATCAGGCAATTTTAGGACTGTGCTGGGGGATTTACAGAATTGCAACCCACCTATCACACTCATGAAGTGTGGCAGTTTTTGAGGAAACTGGCAACACATTATATTCACCACTGCGCAGAACCCCTCGACACACAAACTGTTGATTTTCTTGCCCTGGATAAATAATAGAGAAAAGTACATGTAAAAGTCAAATTGTAAGGGAAGTGAAGACAAGACAAGACAAGAAGGCTGCCGAAGTCGAAGGCAACCAGCATTTTAGCCTCCTTTTTCTCAAGCTTCTACCATAGCTTACAGCAGGGGTATGCACTACTCCTATCCCGTCGCATGCACAACTTGTCCCCAGTGATACTGGTACTCATTTTACCCACCACAAATAAAATGGATGGAAAGATGAATTAACTTTGGAGTGCACGAGCTGGGATTTGCACTCAGATTGATGAGATGCAGTCCGCAATTTAAGATACCCACTGCAGTGTGCGCTCTCCATAAAGGGAAGTGAAAGAAGGGAGCAATCCTTTCTGGAGTTGATCTGACCCCCTCTCAAGGTTGCAGAACCTATATTTTAAGTACAGATCTATGCCCACGGAAAAATTAAAGAAGAAGGAAGAATAAAACAAACCTTGTCTTTCTTCCAAGAATCCTCTTGTAAACAACTTTCTCCATTGATAAGTTTCCAGAAAACCCTGAATAAACACAAATCAAATTGTTTATCAAAATCACAACTGGCAGCTATTTGCTGAATTACTTGCGTTAAAAAAATATAATGTAACATAAATATAATATATAGCATACAGTATTGTGCAAGATTAAAAATTCTGAATTTAAGAAGTTATTTAATTTCCTGTGAAGTGTATTATGAAAGAATTTTGAAACCTTAGTTTCAATAGAAGGTATAGCAAGCATTCACTTGTTTCTTAAGTTGTATTGAGAAGTATTTTTGCACACAGGGGGCAGGCTACCTAATTTATGCTGAGCATCACTCTCTTTGATTTGAGTGAATAAGAGTTATGCATAACTCTTCCTGCCTATCGAAAAGCGTTGTCGAATTTGCATCTTCTAGCTCTTTCCTATATGATGCTTCTGGGTATACAATTCTTAAATTCGCATCTGAACCTTCTTGATATGATCAGAAAAACGAATTGGCAAACCAGAATGGAAAGCATGAGAGGCGTATTCCAAGACAGAGTGAATACATGCAAAGTAAAATTGAATTAGAGAAGTGCGGTCAATACCAGCACACTTGAGTTGCTTAAGCAAATAAATCCCAACACATAAATTAGAACAATTTATTCTAACAAATATATTATAACACATAATTATAATAAACCTTTGTAAAAGACAAACATCTTTGAAATACAGTAAAGGGTAAAGACAGGAGTTAAAACTGGTTAGCAAAGTAAGTCCTGATGTGGGAGTCAACCCCAAAAATGACATACCTGGCCATAACACAGCAATATTTGTAAATATTCTCCTTGCTAGAGCCACCAGGTCCAGAACACACAGCAGTATCATTGATCTAGAAAAGATATCATTAACTTTAAGAATTATTCAATACCAAATGCCCATCAAAATATAAAGATCTATATGTACCAGATATATTTCTAATATTTATCCTTATCTTCTAAGCAAAAGCGCATTGATCTTTATGGAACCACTTAAGCAGTTGTGAAGAAGACTTAATTAAATATATCCAGGTTTCAACAAGACCTGTTCAAGCCTGCATTTTTTTGGATTTTCTCTAACTCCTCTAGTTAATTTTTCCATAAACTGCAACCACCTTTCCCTAATAAAATCAGCACATATCTTGAACCCATATAAATAATCATACCAATATTATTTATTTCATCAAACTGGCACTTTTAACGAAATTTTCAAGGAAAATGATTGGCTCAAAATTGAAACCTAAAGTACAATGTAATTCAAAGTTTGTCTAATTCCCAGCCATAACTACAAACTTGTGAAGGAAGACCATAGCAAGTGCAAAACATTTTATGCCAGTGTTTGACCTCCGAGACACAACACTGTTCAGAGCAAAGGGGAGATCACTGGAAACGTAGTTATTTTCTTTGAAAAAGACAAAGAATCCCAAATGTTTTGGCCAGGATTGCTGTTTCATATGTGAAAACTACTGTCGTTAAAAATGAGATGTGCCAAACATGATAAGACTTTTTTCCCTTGTCCTTTAAATGTAAGTATGTAAAGGCCAGTACCTCTTTGAGCTTCTGAAGGGCTGTGTTTATAGCATACTTGATCAGAGGTTGTGAGGCTCTCAGAAGGGTAAGTCCTTGTTGATGGCTTGGAGCTGTGTCACTAAAGAGACTCCCAAACATTAAAAATAACAGAAGACAGAGAAAATCAAATGAGAGATAATAATGATAATAATGAAAATAATAATAATAATAATAATAATAATAATAATAATAACAAAAACAATAATAATAATAATAATAATAATAATAATAATAACAATAATAACATTCTAGCAAATATAAGACATCGTTTTTAAATTAGCTTTTTAACAGGCATATGAGCCTGTTTCAATTAATGTTATTAGATTTCTACTATTTTGCACTTAGTATATTAAAAAAAAGTTATAATCCCTCAAGGAGCATAGGTTACGTTAATACGCCCCATGTTCTTTAGTAAGCTCAGCATCTAGAAGTACAATATTTACTGCTATATAATAATATTTATTATTTAGTCTATTATTAATATTAATAATAATAATAATAATAATAATAATAATACTATTATTAACAGAGTATTACCTAAATAAAGCTCTTAACATAGTGGCAGAGCATTCCAAAGATAGCATCGTTTTTGCTCCTTGCTTTCCAGTTGTCGAGCGCCCTTTCTTTCCTGCAATGAAAGAATAAAGTAGATCAAAGTATTCAACTATTTTATTGCTTGTGGAGCTGTCACAATAAATGAAGAAACACAGGAGAGGAGAGTGTAGTAGAGTCTAATGCCAGTCCCATTAGCTTGGATAAATGCAGTGTAGTATTGATGTCATGGTACATTTCTGTCAAGGGTCTTCCTAATGTTATTCGGTTGTACATGCAGGTCGTGGAATCCAAGCAAATTCTAATGAAGGGCTCTGCGTTACACATGTGCTAGGGTCAGGATAAAAATGTTTCTCTGGCCTTTATTTTCAAAGGAAGCCCAAGGGGAAATTTTTCTCAAGGCAATGTATGAAAGACAAGAGCAGTTTGAATATGTAAAAACAACATTGAAAAAACTCAGAAATTGAATTACAAGAAGTGGTTCAATGACTCGCACCAAGTTGTTTCCAAAAAATACTAATGACAAAAGCTTGGCTCCACAATATAAGTGATGCTGAAGTTACTTACTACTTCTAAAGGAGTTTTCTTGTGAAAAAAGTGAACTGCCATTGCATGAAGCAAACAGAGAAACACGTACCAGGTAAATTTGTCTTTTCCTTCAGTATTTCAGACAACTGTTGAAAATTGCCAAATAACTGTGCTATTTCCTCAGCAGATTCACAGCTATAAACAACAATAAAATGGCTTGTTCTAGGTAAAAAACTGGGCTTCACAACTTTTTCAGTGATTAGCTGCAAAAATTAGAAAATCGCGCAGCTAGGGTAATTACTAAATTACCCTTTGATACGAGCTCCAACCTCCTTCTCGATACTCTTAAGTGGGAGAAGCTGTCTCTTCGACGTAAAAAACATAAAGCACTAATTATGTACAAAACAATTCACGATCTTGCCCCGGAATACCTTCAACGCCTTTTCAGTCAACGAGATGCTGAATATAACTTGAGAAACTTAGAAGGTAAACTTACACTACCCAAGCCAAATACTAATTATTTGAAACGAAGTTTCTGTTATAGCGGGGCCTGTTTCTGGAACAATTTGCCTCAATACTTAAGAAATGCTGACTCTATTGGGTAGTTCAAACACACAAACAAGCAAGTATCTGACCTATCGGATTCCCACACGGCAATCATGTAAAACAGTTGTAAAGCGTTTTTTTCACTTTTTTTAGCTTAACTGATGATTTTCCATGTTTAAGTAAAGTTTACTTACTTCAGGAATTTTTCAGGGGACTCGCTTAAACTTAAGAGCTTTAAAAAAGAACAGTCATTGAAGCAATTTTCAGGACATTTTGACCGCAGGATAGATGGATAGATATATGTAGCTTCTTTTAAAACCCCAGTGGATCTCTTAAGTGGTAAAAACAACTAGAAGGCTCGGCCAAATTTTAGGTCACTTACAAAAATCATTAATAATTCAAGATGGGAAAACAAAAGAAACGTTTTATTAATCAATATCTGTATATCTGATGCAGATTTCTCTTCGTTTACATAAATGTTTCTTTCAATTTTCTCTGTTAAAATGTCTTGAATCGCCAAAAATGCCTAGTATGCTTTAACACTTAATACAATATTCACGTCAGATCTGCATCAGTTGTAAATGCGATACAGATCTGACGCTCATATTGAATATATTACTTACAGTATCGTTACAATCCCCATTCCTCATCATTAACATGATTGAGAACTGGCAACTCGCAATGGGAAACTAACCTCAATTCTCCCTCAGCAAAGCTGTACTCTAGCAAGACCTAGAGGCAAAAAATCAATCAAGTTATAAAAAGTTAAACACAAATTGTCTAGGAAACTGCACCTGTACTGCACTATGGTGCTTGCAAAGGCAAGTTTAGATACTTAAATAAAAACTTGATCCATGATTTTACAAGTAACAGAGAATCAAGAATAACACTCATGCCTCACTCATACACACCTCATATAATCCAAGGACGAGAAGGGCCAGAATGTTATTTTTGATGCCAACACTGGAGGCAAGTGAGAAATCAGCAGATTTGTCCTATGAGTGAAAATTAAAATTAGTGACAGTGATAAAAATTTAGTCAATTTGGAATTCAGAATTGGAAACAATATTGTCTTACAAGCTCAAAGTCCTCCATTTCAGACTTGTTCATTCTGAGCACAAGTGACTGAAAGAGATCCTCTAATTCATTCAAAATGTGCTCCATTGCATCTGAAACCCAAAATAAAATAAATGCAACTTTATAGATAGCTCAGAACATAATGTGTTACAAGGAGAAACCAACCATCTGCTTCGTATTTTCAGTAGACTGCCTGATTGAGGACATTCCTCACATACTGCTTGAACCTGGAAATTAGTCAGGTGACCCTAGACCCTAGACAAGCTACTGTATTGTGTTTCTGCCATTTCTGACTATCACTGCGATGGTCGTTGTTGCATACATATACCTACATGTATCAGTGGTGTGTGAGAAAATGTCTTTACTCCTCAAGTTACTACACTGCCCTCTTTTTAGAATACATTCATCGATTGAGGGCAAAATTTTACCACAACCCTGGGAGAGCAGGATTGTGGTAAAATTTTCATGATTCTATTATCATTTCTCTGAGTTAAATGCCACAATAAGCCTTTAATATATAAAAATCTTAATTCACAAATCTATATCTACCTTACAAGTAAATATCTAATGACCACAGTAACATTATAATGTTAAAGAACTTCCAAAACTCAGAGCATATACCGTATTAACTTAAACATTCAACTATTTTGTTTGAATTGCTTGAACTTCATCAGCAGTGCAAAATGATCAGTCCCAATCATGCCACCTTGATGTCACATACCTTGTTCCCCTTCTTCTTCTTGGGTGTGGTTTTCAATGCATTTTGCCAAAGAGTGTAGGAGAAAACACAGGAGATGACCCTAAAAAGAAACAATAATAATACATTGCATTATAGTTAATTTTTTAAGAAAAAGGATAAGGCCTACTTCAACATATCTACCAGTGGCTCTGTGAGGTAAACTTGATCTCCTGATGCAGCCAGACATGGCTCCAATTTGATAGGAGGATTTATTTCTTCATCAGGCTCCACATATTTCAGAAACTGTGACGGACAAAAACAAAATTTAGGAGTAAATGAAACAGTAATGTAAAAGTGGAATCTTGTTATTGTGACATAGTTGGTTACCATTGTAGCAAGAAATCCATCCAAAAACACCCCATATATTGTCTTTAGTGCCTTGCATCTCTACAACAAACTTGGTGACCCCCATTTTTCTTTGCTGAAAAGTGATTATTAGCTGGCCACAGTAAAACTATTAATTTTGTAAAGTTATAAAAAAAATCTATGGAGCAGATGTAGAGCTACCATAACTTCTCAAGTTTTTAAGGTGACTCAGAATACACAGAATTTTTTTTTCAACTTTGCAGAGTTTCATCTCACCGTTCAGCTATGAAAAAGGGAGGTCACCAACTCCATTTTAGAGATACGGTAGAAGCAACTAAAGACAAAATATAGCCAGGGGGTTTTTAGATGACTCTCCTTTTCCTATGGTGAAGTATTATGTCATGATAATGAATGCATATTGTTAAGCAATATTGGTGTCTCATATGATATGACATTGTGGTTATGTGATACAGTGTTGTAGAGCCAATCCTTCTAATAGTACAATCTCTTGAAAGTGTTGAAACTGGTTTGAGCCACCTTGATACTTCGAGCAAACTCAAATTAAAAATAAAAAAGACAATTCACCTGGGTATTAAACATGTCTAAAATTGGCTGCTGTAACTGAGGATTCTTACACAGCACAATAAAGAGTCCCTAGAACAGAACAATCAAGTTTTATTTTGAGAGACACATGGAGACATCAGACTTGGTTTAAAGTTTAATGAATACTAGTTACAAAGTTGTAATATTCAAGACCCAAAAATGCAACAGTCCTGCTTAGTGCCTTCATCTGGGTTATCCAAAGCTGTATAAGATGTTATTAAATTTCCTTGGTAAAGGAAAATGAGGTGTACGCGGAGAAATGAAATTGTTGCGCCACTATTTTTCGTATAGGGTCAAACTATAATTTATATCATATTAAAGCTAGTAGATTGAAGTATTTGAATAAAGTTATAGTTTTTTGGTATTTAATATTGCCTTTTAGTTTTGAGGTCTCAAACTCAGAACAACTGAGTCTGCTGCAGAAGCTCCTGCCCCTTCACTTTATTGCGAAAATAACCGTACTTTGTTGCATTTTAGTCACAGATGAATGCACTCCAATAACGTGTAAAGGAATTTTTGATATGACAAGAATTGAAGGAAATATCACGCAACAAGTCGAACTCTCATCTCATACTTAATTTGGGCAGAAAAAGTTCCATAAAATCAGTCTCTGAAGACAAACGAAAAATTCCTCACGGTATTTGGGGTAGTACAATCATCTATTAGAACTGAAAATTTGGAAGTGATATCTTAAAACCTGTTGGGACAGGAGGTCTGAGAAGTTGTAATTTTGGCGTAAAAAAAGGGTTTTGCTAAAAGCAGGCCCGCGGCCCACGGCCTGCCACGGCCCAGCGGCCTGCGGCCCGCGACGGCCCGGAGGCCCACACAGTTTTGTTGTCCAGCGGTAAATCCACGCGCATGCACAGCTTTGCATCGGGTTTGAGCGCACAAATGAAAGACCGTGAGTTTGAATTCATTTACCATTTTAATAATCATTTCAATCCTTTTCGATCCTTTCTTTCGTTGCATGTTGCTAAATGAAAAACGTTGTCATTCTCTGTTGTTTTCGTCTGTTTACAACAACAAACAGAAACAAGGATTCAAATGATTAAAATGGTAAATGAATAGGCCATTTCCGAGTTCATATCCGCCTCCTCTTCAAAGCGAGTCTGAGTGCGAAGTTTTTGTGATGGTAATTAGTTCTACTTTACATATGAATGAAAACTAATTTTCATAACAAAAACTTCGCACTTAGACTCGCCTTGAAGAGGAGGCAGAC
>NC_090874.1:2202816-2205316 GCF_036669935.1 Montipora foliosa
TTGGTTATATAAATGACATTACTGGAATGTCAGTAAATTATCAAGCACATATTTTATTAATCCAATAATTTTTCTCGTCCTTTTTAGGTCTTTTAACGCAAAATTATAAAGATTGTGCATGATATCCCCATGAATGTTTTGCTGATACAAGACACAACCGTTATTTGGAATATTAGACACCTGTTGAAACAAGTCCAGGAACTTGTTTTCTTGACAACACAGTAGTACTGAGTACCTGGATTGCTTTTAGAAAACCTTCAGCTGACTTTGGTTGTAAAAAGGAGAGATAGTCCAAGGCCTCTTTGACCTGCAAAAATATTAATTATTGACTGACCTCAATCATAAACCAGAAAAATCACAAGTGGTGTAATACGTAAACTGCAAAGTATTCACCGAAAGGTTCTATGCATAACAATTATGTTTTCTTGACACCTCAAACAACAAAGAATTTTGCCTGAAAGTATTCTTGGTCTCAGGGAATAGCATACCTGACAGCCAAACTGTAAAACATTCGTAATTAGTTATTATTAACTTGAAAATGTTCTTTTCAAGCCTAACATAATAATTATTATGCTTTTAGTTTGGTATTCTAGCTTTGTTAATTTTCTACCCATGACCCATCTTTGCACTTGTCTGACTATTGGGTGTCTGCACTTGTAGACGGAAATAACGACTGATATGGACATTTAAGAATTAATTAGTACTCTGTTCATTGTCGCCTCTTACCCTTGGCAATGTCTCTAACAACACATGTGGAGCTGCAGAAACAGTACTGGCCAGAAGTTCTTTAAAAGAACAAAAGACAAAATCTCAAAATGTGAAATGAAACACTTCATAAATTTTGGTATAATCAAAGGAGAAAATTTTATATCTTTTACAGAACAAAAGAGCCCCCTGAATCCAGAGAGATCTATCCAATACATACAATGTATAATGATTATGCGCACTCTAAGGGTGTTAGACAAGTACTGTGTGAATGTGTCATCACATTATTCACTGCTTTCCCATGAAGGGTCACTTATAGCCTTCCCCTTCCCACTTTCTGCAAAAAAACATCACTCACCAATGTTAATTGTTTGCAATGTTGTTGCCTCAAACTGGTAGCTTTGCCCTGTTACTACTAACACATAGCAATGGAAAAACACTGCTTTTGAATAAATGAAAATAAGCTGATCCTAATACATTCCTCACCAATAAAATGATTGACAGGTGTTGTTGCCTTAGTGATAACTCTGTTTAAAATTTGATGAAGAATTTCTGATCGAACCAACTCATGAGCCTAGAATAGACAAAGGACATTACAGTAAATCTTGCTGGTCAATGATCTCAGGATGAATGTGATATACATGTAGCATAAAAGTCCCTGTTATTAAAATTAAGAATTGTTCTCTGGCCAAGCGGCCCACGCAGCTGGAGCTCATCCCGGATTCCGTAGCATGAAGCGAATAACAGTATCCTTTCTCCCCCCTGCATGGGATGCTAGTCCATCGCAGGATTACCCCCAGAAGTAAGTGTTTCTGGTACCCATTTATACACCTGGGTGGAGAGAGACATTGAGGAGTAAAGCTTCTTGTCCAAGGAAACAACACAATGACAGCGCCAGGCTTCGCTAACCTCCAGGCCACCATGTCTCCCTCTAATTATAATACCTAAAATATGATCAACCTTTAAACCAGAGGTTGAATTTTGCTCAACTTTGCATGCTCAGAACAAAAATTCAATCATAGTTAAAATCTCTAATGAATGTAGGAAAATAATAAATAAAAAGTTAAACTGTTTTAAGAACATTTTAATCAGGAAAGACATCAGGAAAAATAATAATAATTTAATCAGGAAGATGTCAGCCTCATTATAACAATATTATTAAATCCAGGCCAGAAACACAGACCTCTTTAATATGGTGTACCTTAAAAGTATCAAGAAGTAATAAGGATCCCAGTTTGTATGAGTGCTGGGTTGGAGTTGGATTCCATAAGGATGTTGTTTCTACAGTGGGTAAACAAAAAATGACAAGTAAGTAAAAGTTAATATTTTTAATGGAAATATTTACAAATTTACATGCAATGGTACATGTAGATTCATGACTTTTAAAACTTGTTATTTCATGAATCAGAGAAGGTGTCCCTTGAATTTTGCTCATGACAGGCAGTTCAATTATATCACAGATTTTTTCACAGCCTTCTGACTGCCTTGTAGGTTTGAAACAAAAAGAGAGGATTTACAGCCCTAATCCCTAGCTGTCATCATCCAGATAAAAGAGGCAGGTTTAAAACACAGGTCACATTCCACAGGTCAAGACTAGCCATGGGTCTCTGCTCCAGTGGTGAACGACTGAGCCAAACATTTCTCTTGGACCTGAAACAACATTTTTGTTAAGTGATTAGGGCTAGGAGACACTTTTGGTGCTTTTTTTTTGCAAGTGCGTGTTGTCCTAAGTAGCGTGTGTATGTATATATGGAAAGAACTCAAGTGAGGTCATCGCTACTGTGTCCATGTGATG
>NC_090874.1:2215316-2235316 GCF_036669935.1 Montipora foliosa
TGGGAGTCTGCCCCCCCCCCCCCCCTTCCTTCCTGGGATTGGATGGCACAGTAGGGAAGCATTGGATGGCACAGTGGTGAGAGCACTCACCTCCCACCAATGTGGCCCCAGACTTGGCATCACATGTGAGTTGAGGTTGTTGGTTCTCTACTCTTCTTGGATAGGTTTTCCTCCGGGTAGTCCGGTTTTACCCCCTCCCAAAAGACAACCTATTATTTGACATTAATTGCTCGATTTGATTTGATTTCTGTACAGTGTCACCAATTAGCTCCTCAGCATTAAAAGTGAATACAGTTGAAACTTAAATAAAGTTTGTTATTATTAGTATTATCTATCTTTTTACCGAAAAATGGCAGCCAGATGAATGGCACACTGGGGATTCCATCTGTCAAAAAAATAAATAAGTTTTAAAAAAACCTTATCCCTCAATACATTAACCAGTAGCTTGGATTTCTTCTGTTGATAACTTAATTAAAAATCAGAAGTGATGATGCTGTTGGTAATATAACACATTTTGTTGTTAACCCTTTCACGCCTAAACCAGCCTAAACCGGCTGTCTAACACCAGGCAGTGTTACTCGTTGATGGGGAACACCCAGGAGTCAATGGGTTAATCTACAGTTGTACACAACATCACTATTCATTTGGGTTTCTCGTTAAGGTGAACACAGTAACACTTCCATTAACACCAAAATGGTTTTCATTTATATATGCAAGAACCAAAAAACATTTGCATGTGAATTAACCTAGAGAATCAACAGGCAAACAATAGCTACATTTAAAATTCATTTGCTGGAAATATTCATTTTTGCAAAATTGAAATTCAGTATTGCAAGTAGTCAACCAATAATAATGTATCACTTGACAACCATTTTTTCTTAAAAAGGACATTCATTCACATTTTGCGTAAGCAGTCGTTTAAACAATCATGTTCATGAAAGTTATTTTTTTTGTGAAACAATACAAACATTGCAGTAACATTTGACTTTTCAAAAAGAAAATTCAGTTATACTTTCACTGTGATTTTGCTATTTTTGGAATCACCTGCTCGAGCAAAGAGTGTTCAAAAGATGTTGTTTATATTCCTGGCCAGCCATTTCACCTCCACAATCTGAAAAGAGTATAATCATTCAATACAAAGAATATTTGTATATTTCACACATTTTTCAAACTTAAATATCTTTGGAACCAATGCAGATGATATTTCCAAACAGTAAACGGCGTTTTTTAATCTTTCCTGGAATTCTTTATAATAAACCTAAAAATTTACGGGATAAAAATTTGATCATAGTAGCACTTGATTTATAATCCTTATCCTAGAGGTCTTGAAAGTATACGTCTGTTATTTGTCAGATGGGAGGTCCATATAGCGAAAAACTGTGACCGAGGTCACCGTTTTTCACTATACGGACAGACCCTTAGCTGGTAAAAAGGAATTTTTTTTTTCCTCTCTCTCCCTTCCTCTGTGAAATCACTTTTTTAATTGTTGACTCGCACCGTGCTTGATAGTGAATGCAGTATTAAGTGACTTACAAACTGAACATTTCAAAGAGAAATATTTGTATTTGAATTCTATTTCCAAACCTCTTGTCTCATAAAAAGTACCTTCTGTATGTAAATGAGATTCGGTGTCAAAATACATGGAAATTTATATTAAGGTCACCACATAAGGTCACGCAACTAAGGATAGGATTCTGCCCGCCGTGAGCGGGTTGGATGAGAAAATCCCGCCTGTCCCGAAACCAATCAGATTGCAGGATTTGTTGAATTCCACCTGCTCTGGCATTAAGAAAAAAATAAAACCATTAATTTGCGGATGTTATTACAAAGGCAGCACTTTCTCCTCAGTTATTTTAAGACCGTGAGTGCTGGTCCGGCTGGAGTTGAACAACTGATTCCCGCAGAGTAAGAAAATATATATTTCAATTGTAAACTATACCTCCGGTCATTGGAATGGAGTCCTTAGCTGCTACAGCAGACAGTACCTTGGGAAACAGTTCCAGTGATCTGTTGACAGCAATAGAAAATAGAACTAACATCACCATGCTACATGTAAATAAATTAAAATATCCTTTCAGTGAATTACCACATAATTTCCAGACTTCAGCAATGTGCATGTATATCAATAACACATCATAAGATGACAAAAGGCAGTTTACTTTGTTTTAACTTGATATTGTTATTGTCCATTTCAGATCAAAGCAAATTCTCAGAAAATTGCCACTTCCTTTCTGCCAGCACGCATACGGAAAGGTTGGAATCAAATCTTCTCAAGAGCATGATTAAGGGTTTGCATTCGCAAATTGAACACATTTATTATAAAGTTAAAGATCAAGACTTCATGAATGTCCAACCATGACTTAACATCTTTCTACTAAAATAAACAATAATGTTTTCTACATAAAGGGTTAAATATTGACGTTTACATGGTAAGAACTACTTACTTGCTGTTACTCAGAGATCCCCTTTTAATGGCATTTATGAACATATCTGCTAACTCTGAGAGAGTTTTACCTGGGAATGCTTCCAGCTGAATAATTAAGAGAGAGACAAACTTTTGGTTAAATTGAATTCCTGCAATAGGATTTTTTGCATACTATGTAGGCATGCCTACACCAATAATACAGAAAAAACAATTTCCTACCTCCA
Source organism: Montipora foliosa (assembly GCF_036669935.1). Classification (NCBI taxonomy): domain Eukaryota; kingdom Metazoa; phylum Cnidaria; class Anthozoa; order Scleractinia; family Acroporidae; genus Montipora; species Montipora foliosa. Next base: position 2,217,966 of record NC_090874.1, read on the forward strand.
TCATCAAAAAGCCAACAATGTCTGTGGCAACCTGTAGGAAAAAAAGCACATGCAAATGTAGAGAAAGGATTTCAGATTACAATGTAATTACATTAAATTCATCTACACGAGCTTTGTCTTGAAAGTTGATGTACATGTAGACTCTGCAAGTGTGCACCCAAAAAGGTACAATCACACTGAATCAGTCAATGGAACACTTACCAATCTAGGCTGTACTTGAGCATGGTTGGTGCTAACCATTGGGTAAACACCGATAGTATAAAAATCTTGTGAGGTTGTCATATTATGAGACTGGTTTGTGCTAGCCAAGTTGTAAGCAGCTCAGAGTGAACGCATGTACTTGTCTTCCTTCGTCTTACCCGATCACTACAATGGCTTTAAGCATTACAAATCCACAACCCACAATCCAAGTGAATGGTTCTTAAAACCACCAAAGAATTTACATACCTTGGAAGTATTGTCACGAACGTAGGAGGGGCTGACAAAGACATTAGGAACCGAATCAGCAAGGCCAGATACGCCTTTAACATGCTCAATAACATCTGGAAGTCACAGCAGTACAGTATCAAGACCAAGCTGAAACTATACCAGAGCTGCATTCTTTCTACCCTTCTATACGCATCAGAATGCTGGCGAATGACCAAGGATGATGACCTTGACAAGGTATCAGTTTTCCACACAAAGAGCTTACGGCGAATATTGAGAATATTCTGGCCAAACAAGATCTCAAATGAAGAGCTGCTGAGGAGATGCGAACAAGAAGGCGTGGCAAACATACAGATGAAGCGAAGATGGCGGTGGATTGGGCATGTCCTTGGAAGGGATAAAGATGACAATGCTAGAATTGCTCTATACTGGACCCCGGAGGGAAAGAGAAAGCGAGGAAGGCCAAAAATCACCTGGTGTAGGACTGTTATGGAAGAAGTAAGAGCAATAGGGGAGACATGAAATCTTTGTCAGCCCCTCCTACGTTCGTGACAATACTTCCAAGGTATGTAAATTCTTTGGTGGTTTTAAGAACCATTCACTTGGATTGTGGGTTGTGGATTTGTAATGCTTAAAGCCATTGTAGTGATCGGGTAAGACGAAGGAAGACAAGTACATGCGTTCACTCTCAGATGTAATTCACTGTAATCTCTAATGTTAGATGATCATGTTACATTGGTAGTAAATTATTAAATCACGTGTGTCAATGATATGATTGCTACACTCCTCCTTCTTCAGATCAGTTCCTCAAATTCATGTCTCAACCTAGGTCTTGGTTTTCTTAACATGCAAAAAATCAGTCACTTAATCAATAAATAATAATCGATCAACATGCACCTAATCAATGAAACATATTCAGTGCTGGTACCATGATTTCACTGTAATCAAATAATCATAGTCAATGTCGTTAACGAAACAAGTGTTCAGTGTTCATAATCATTGTTGATAGCATCTGGTCAATGTTTGAGGTCAATTCACAATTCATGTGGTGTAGTCCTTCAGGTGTCCATCAAATGTGGATTTGGTCTGATGCTGTGATCTGCGCAGTGGTTGGGTTTGGTTGGTAGGTGTTGTCTCAATTGGCACTAGTTGGGTAACAATGCCTTGGGTGGCTATTCGTGCTGCCACTGGTGTTGTTTCCTGGGTTACGGCTGGTGCTGCCTGGCATTTAGCTGCTGGTGGTACTACTGGTCTTGCAGTAGGTGGTTTCCTTTGCTTGTCTCTTGCTGGGATGTATGTTGTTCTGAGCAGCTTGAATTTGGATGCATCTCGGCATACTGTTTTTCCATCACTGACTCTCCTGGCATAGATTGTGGATCCAATTACCTTTGTAATTATGTAGATATGTAGATGTACGGTTCAAATGGGGTGTCTCCTTTTCGTTTCTTGTCCCGTTTCAGGAGAACCGCCTCTCCGGTTTTGAACTTGTGTTCTTTGGCTCTGTGTCTTCGGTCATGGTAAGACTTCAATTTCTCTTTGTAGTTGCTGTCTCTTTTCCTGACTTTTTCGTCCCTGCTGGCTCTCTCTGTTGGGTAGTGGTCAAGTCTGGTACGGATTACTCAATTCATGAGGAGTTCATAGGGCGCGGTTCCTGTGGCTGGGTGAGGTGTCTCCCGGTATGCTTGTAGCATGTCATAGGTTGCTTCATGGAGATCAATGCCTTCTGCACGAGCTATCAAAGCTTTTTGTTCATCAGCTTGTTGAAGCCTTCTACATGTCCCTGGGCTTTGGGATAACGTGGCGTGATTTTTTTGTGTGTGAACCCCATTTCTGCCGCAAACTCTTTGAAGTCTTTTGAGTTGAGCAGTGGAAGCAGTGGCTTGTGGTCTGTTGCTAACTTGAATTTTGGTGCACCAAGCAGGTACATCTGGAGCCTGGTTGTAGTAAATTCTGCTGCCAGTGCCTCACTCTCTATTTGAGAGTACCTTTTCTCCGTGTCAGTTAAGGTCCGGCTCACATAGTGTACAGGTTGGAATCCTTTGCCAGTCTTCTGAAACAGTCCTCCTCCCAGTCCTTCGGGGCTTCTGTCGCAGATGATGCGTGTTTCTTGCTCTGGATGGTACGGAATTAGGACTGGGGCTGCGGTGATGGCAGCTTTCAGGTCCTTGAAGGCTTTTTCTTGTTCTATCGACCACTCAAACTTTGCGTTGACTTTTGTGAGCTTTCACAGTGGTTCGCACCGACTGGAGAAGTTACTAATATACCTGGATAGGTAGGCTACCATTTGGAGAAAAGAGACTAGTTCCTCTTTGCATGCTGGTGGAGCACAGTTTTGGACAGCTTGAATCTTGGTTGGGCTTGGTTTAAGGCCTTCTTGTGTAAACAGGTGTCCATGGAAGTCGATGGATGCTTTTCCAAATTCGCACTTTTCATGTTGCAGGGTCAGGTTGTGATCCTCCAGTCTCTGTAGCAGTTGTGCAAGAGATTTGTTGTGCTCGTCCCAGTCTCTACTACCAATCATGATGTCGTCACGGTTATTGAGAACCTTGGGGGTGCCTGATATAACCTTGCTGATCTCTGCTTCGAACAGGTCTTGACTGTTGACTCCTCCGAGGGCCAGGCGTTTGTACCGGTAGTTTCCCCATGGAGTGGAGAATGTCATAGTCTTGCATGATTCGGGATCAAGGCAGAATTGATGGTAACCATGGTTAAGGTCTAGTTTGCTAAAGACCTTACAGTCTCTGAATTCGGTTACAAAATCTTCTGTAATTGGGGCTTGAATGTTTCGTGTGCGGAGCATTGATTTATTTAGGAGGCGGAGGTCCAGGCTGACTCTGATATCTTTAGGGTTCTTGGGCTTTGGTTGCACAACCATTGGTGAGCACCAGGTGATGGCTTCGTGGTCAGGGACTTTCTCCATGATGTCGTTTGCGACAAACTCTTCAATTCTGTTCTGGAGAGGTTCAATGAGATGGTATGGGACACGTCTAGGTTTCTGGGCGATTGGTATAGCGTCTTCTTTCATAAGCAGATGGATTTGTATATCTTGGCCGTCTCTTGTTGCCTTACCAACTCCTTGGAAAAGATTCTTGTACTGATCTAGGATTTCCTCCAGCTCAGGATTCTCGTTTTCGATTTTCTTCACGGCTTTGTTGGGCTCTTTTAATCCACCAGTCTCATCAATCTTTAGCATGCCAAGTTCATCTAAGCGTGGTCTTCCGAGTAGAGGTAGAGAGTTAATCTTTCCTTTTACTACCACGATGGTTGCGGTGATTGCTCTCGTTTGGTTTTCAAGTTTCACGGTGCATTCTCCCATGATGGGCAGGTCGTGGTTGAGTGCTTTTAACTTTATTGTCGATTCTTGAAGTGCCATTTCCGGTATTGCTGTTTGCAGTTTTCGGAACTGATATTTATCCATGATGTTTGTGTCTGCGCCGGTGTCTGGCTCAACTATGGTTTCGATGCCGTTTATGAGGATGGTGCAGGTCTTTTGAATGCCTTGGCTCGTTGCTTTGTGGATCTTGAGGTGCTGGATGAAACATTCATCGCTCGATGTGTCGCTCAAATCGGACTTCCGGTCAATTTCCTCGTGACCTGACACTTGGTGGACTTACCCATTACGATTGTTTGGAATTTCTTCTTTTCCATTTCAGTCGCCTGCTGGTTGGTCTCTTGGTCGATAGCGGCTTCATCGAGGATTTCTTGAAGAGTCCAGCCTTGTCGAATGGCTTTAACTCGAATTCTTCTATGACACATTGTTTTAATCAAGTGGTCTCGGATGGCGTTGTTCTCATCGTGATCTCCCGAGCCAAGTATTTGGCGAGTGATTCGTCGTCTGCTTGCTGCAGATTACCAAGTTGGAATCTTGTGTAGTCTTTGTTTTTCTTGGGGAGGAAGTGCTTGTCCAGCTTTCAGATGAATTTCGTGTATTAGTCAGCGGGTGGGTCTGTGCTTTCAACATCTGGTAGGGAGTCTTCGAGATCCGCGATATCCCGCCGTAGATGATTAGACCATCTTTTTTCAACTCTGGGTTGTGAATGCCGAAAAAGCGGAATATCTTTCTTCCATTTATCCCATCTGTTAGCGCTGTTAGTGGGATCACGGTCGATGGCGAAGGGTGTAATATTGAGCTGTCTGTTGGTAACAGTGATGTTTTCCTGTGCCGGTAGTGCTTGGGCTTGTGGAGCGGCGCTAATGCTCAGTGAAGCCAAAGCAGCTTCATCAGGATGTATCATTTTCTATCTGTGTTTTCTTCGCTTCTTTTCCTTAAATCCTATCCTTGTCGCCGATGTAGTGATCGGGTAAGACGAAGGAAGACAAGTACACGCATTCACTCTCAGATGTAATGCACTGTAATCTCTAATGTTTGATGATCATGTTACATTGGTAGTAAATTATTAAATCATGTGTGTCAATGATATGATTGCTACAGACATGACTTCTGATTTCTTTTGGCTGACCGTCAAGCCAATCTGTTGGGCGAAATTACAGAGGTGAGATGACTTCTCCTGCATATGTTGTTGTGTATGAGACAATAATGCTAGGTCGTCAGCAAAATCTAAGTCCTCTAGGAAAGAAATGAGAGTCCATCTTATGCCTCTGTTTTGGTCCTCTGTTGTTTGATGCATCACCCAGTCAATGGCAAGGTTGAAGAGTAGTGATGACATCACGCACCCCTGTCTTACTCCGGTCTTCACTTCACAGCTGTTGTTACTGTTCCCCACACGGCATGTGAAGTTTGCGTAAAAGCTCTTAATTACACAAACCAAATGGCGCGGGATCCCATATGCCCTCAGTATTTTCCATAAGCTGTCCCTATGAAGGCTATCGATAAAATTGATGTAGAGTTGCCTTTGCCATTCAGTGCACTGCTCAATTATATTACGGAGTGCAAATATCTGTTCTACACATCCTCTTCCCTCTCTAAATCCTGCTTGCTCATTGCGAAGTTTCTTGTCTACTACATTCTTGAGTCGTTATATGATAATTTTCCCTAGTATCTTGCTTGGGATTGATAGGAGTGTAATTCCATGCCAGTTACCGCAATCTCTCAGAGAGCCTTTTTTCGGGATCTTAACTATGACTCCATTAGTCGAGTCGTCAGGAACCGTGGTTTTATTCCAGATTGTGTTGAAGAGGGGTTGTAGAAAATTGGCTGCAATTGCAGGATCTGCTTTGAACAGCTCTGCATTGAGGCTGTCCTCACCAGGGGCTTTACCATTCTTTAGGGTTTTGATTGCAGCAATTATTTCTCCTCTAGTAGGTGGACCGGTACTGATATCTAGGTCAGTTTCTGCTTCCTGTATGCTGGCTTCTACTAGTGGTGGTGGTCTGCTCAAAATTTCACTGAAGTGTTCTGTCCATCTGGCATCTTACTCTGCCTCAGTTGTTAGCATTTTGCGGCCAGTAAAGGGGAGCAAGGTAACGGTAGCCTCGCAGCTCCTACAAGGTCTCACCTGATTGGAGACCACCCTTGAGGTTTAACAAAAGAACAAATAACAGAAACAATGGCCCTTTTGTTTTAGGCCTAGGGTCCATTGTTTCTGTTATTTGTTCTTTTGTTAAACCTCAAGGGTGGTCTCCAATCAGGTGAGACCTTGTAGGAGCTGCGAGGTGACCCCAAGGTAAAGTGTACAAAATCAAACGCGTCCTGAGTGGCAAGCGTAAAATGTGCCTGTAGAAGTACTGTACAAAAGTTCAGATTCTTAAAACTTCAAAATACGGTAATATCAAACATTACATGACAACATAATTAAAATGTACACTTCACTGGATGATTATTTCCACTCTTAAAGCAATATTCCAACTGAAAAAGACACTACTGTACCTTGTTACTGAGCTCTTGATCATTTAATATTTCAATTGCATGTTTGAACACAAGTGTGCGTCGCTCTAAACCAATTTTACTGTTAATGGGAGAGCCTATAACAATGAGAATACATGTGAGTGTAACAGATAATGGCCATAACAATATGATGCAAACATGTCATTGTTAGCATACTGCATAGTGCTTTTGTATTAAGCCTTGTTTAGTTTGATGGGGAAATCAGGGACCTGAGAGAGCAAAAAAAAAAACTGACGAGAAGAGATTTTGCAATAGCCTGGGTGTAACATATGAACAATGATTGATATCATGTTATGTTACACCAGGTACTTACCTTTGAATACAGCTTGAAGATAAGGAACTGGGTTACCCCTTCCCTCGACAGCCCTGGCTTCGAGTAGATCTATGACCTGTTCATAGAAATAAACAGTATGTAGGCAAGTCATTAATTAATTAAGCTATTACACTTTTTGTCTTATGATAATTGAGACTATTGCACTTGAAACTTGATGAGAACACTTAAGCCTGGGATCCCGCAATATCATTATTCACACCTCACTGAATCATTATTTGTGTGCCAACCTGAGCCTTACTGGCTTTTGAAATGAAAGATTTCTTTTTTCCTGTTGATGAACTCCTTCCCTATTTTACAACTACCTTGACTCGTTCTTTATAAGATGACACTAAATGCAAACAATAGTGGTGTCTGATAGTGATTGTATGGAGTATCATATATTTGAACTTTGGGTATGTGAGACTGATTATTTCAGTTTGTGTAGGAACTTGAACCCATGACCATGTGATTGCAATTTCCCTCGGAATGTATTTGGAAATTCATCCACCTTAGATTGTAATATTTCTGCTCTTCATGATATCATTGATATTAATTTTATGGTTTACGTCAGTTAATAGCAGAACCCACGAGAGTAACAAACTCAATGAACACTCTCATTGACTTGAATGTGAATCACAAATTTCCCGAGTGTGATTGACTTGGGAGTTAATCACCTTGGTATTTGTGATCACTATTTAGCATGAATGACCAGAAAAGTTATACCCGTTCTGGTGGTAGTTCAGTTATTGAAACAAGACAAATGAAAAACTTCAAGCTAAACAATTTTTTGGTGGATTCAAAGCAGGGGTGACTGGAGTCGCATTTCTACTCTCTCTAATCACAATGAAATGTGGAGCGAGTGGAAATACATGCTTATGACTGTAATTGACAGTGACTGAAGAGTAGGTAGGAAAGTCCCCTTGGATTACTTCAGATTTAGTACGTAAAATGAAAAATCGGGACCTTGAAAAAAGAAAGCAACTCTAACTGATGACCAAATCACTTGGAATCAATATAGAAAGGCAAGACATGAGTCGAAAAAGGCAGTAAAGAATGCGAAAAACAAATACTTTTAGAGATAATTTGGATGCCAGCAAGAATGATCCCAAAAAAACTTGGAATTGATTAATGAATTAACCTTTCCTGAACAAAATCAAAATGAACAATACTACTCTTCATTCTCCACCTGAAGTCGATGTAGCTTTCAACGCTCAGTTTGCTAACATAGGTCCAAATTTAGCATTTGAAATTCCAGCACATGACATCCCACCTGAAAGCTACTGTACCTTACACCTCCCAATACAGCCTTTTCGTTACGAAATATTAAGTGTCAATAAGGGCCAAGTCGCACTAGAGGGCAATTTCGGATTTGTTCAGGATAAATCTGACTTGAAATCGGCCAGTGACAAAAAAATTGTCCGCAAAGCTACAGTTGCACTTGAGAACAAAATATGTGAACAAAACATCACACCATGCTGTGAGCGTCGCGCAATTTCCTGCGAAACCGCCTTTACTCGCTGTTTCCATCCACAAACCGCGACACGAGGGATCTCAAAATGTTTTTAGCTGACTAAGATGTACGGTGCAGAAGTTTGGGATGATCGAGCATTGAGCCGTCTTCGCTGAACTGAAAGGATTCTTGCAACGAGTCAGAACGCGTGGTAGAAGGAGATGGGCTGGGAGTTCCTCGATCATTGAATATGTAAGGGCTAGGCATCGGATATCCAGGCGATGGGTATCCAGGATAGATTGTTGCCACATTTCATACGGAAAATATTGGTCGCCCGCGCCTGGATTCATGTTGTTGCGAAATGAGAACGTTTTCAATTTTACTGCGAAGTCTACAGCCTGCGAGAAGGCTCTCTCTCTTCTCTATTAGCTAGGTAACGCTGATCTTTAAAAGAATGGCACAAGCTCAGAAGTCAACAACTGCAGGCCAATATTGGTGCTATCTACAGTAGCCACAATATATGAAAAAATTATCTATGATCAAGAGCATTTTAATGAGAATTGTCTACTAAGCAACCATCAGTCGGAATTTCGATCCATGTACAAAGTACTGTTACAGCCTCATTAGAAGCCACTAATAGTTGATCAGTAAATATTGACAATGGTTTGCTTAATGGTATCATTTTGATGGACATGGAAAAGGCGTTTAATACCTTAGACCATCATATTCTTTTGCGTAAGCTCTCTATCTATGGGATTAACGGAACTCTTTAAAGTGGTTTGAGTTGTATTTAAGAAATCACAGCCAAAAGTGTAAGGTCAATGGCCATTTATTGCAAGCAAAACTAATCACTTACGGAGTTCCTCAGGGTTCCATCTTGGGTCAGTTACTTTTTCTCATTTACATTAATGACCTCCCAAACCATCTTAAGAAGGCTGCATCTAGAATGAATGCCGATGATGCTAATATTACCTTGGCTCTGACCTGAATGTCCTTGAAAACGAGATGTACAATGAATTACATGTAAGTAACTTAAACCTCTGGCTCATGGAGAATAAGTTAAGTCTGAATATTGCTAAAACTGAATTCACGTTGATTGATTGGTTCTCATCAAAGACTAAGGATGCAAAACAGTCAGCAAATCGATATCCATATTGAGGTAAATAGTATCAGCCAAACTGAGAGTGTTAAATCATTGGGTGTTTTTATTGATGACAAATTGACATGGAAAAAACATGGATGAAATTTTCAAAAAGATATCTTCTGGCATATAGGTGCTCTAAAAAGACTTAGCCCATTCACTCCATTGGACGTAACTAAAATGATTTATCATTCCCTTATAGAGCCACATTTTGGTTATTGTTGCCTGGTTTGGGATGGTATGAACAATCAATTAACTGAAAAACTCCAGAAACTCCAAGGGTCTTATACAAAATCTAGTTATGAAGTCAGTTCTTCTCCTCTTCTGGACGCACTTGATCTCTTGATTTCTAATTCAAAAAAGCACAAGGCTATCACGGTTTTCAAGTCTTTACATAATCTTACTCCAGTGTATCTTCACAATATGTTTTACAAATGCAACACCAGTTATGGATTAAGAAACTCAGTCAATAAACTTATATGGGCTAAGCCTCGAACAGAGTACCTGAAGCATAGCTTCTCATACAGTGGTACTGCTTTATGAAATTCTCTGCCTCAAGATCTTAAAGAATGTAACTCTCTGGGGCATTTCAAAAAGGAGACTAACAACCACCTCTTTTCTTTGGGCTCTCACACTGCAATCATGTAAATCAGTTAATTTTTATAGATAAATTATAGTAGTATATTTTTTGACTAAAACTGATGATTTTCCATGTATAAATAAAGAAATAAATGAGATTTTTTTTTAATTGTGCCGTACTTGCTTTACCATCTGAGCTATCAATCCATCAGGGAGCTGCTCAGTTGCAACTTCGTATATTCAACTATTATGGGATATTAAACAAACTTGCAAATGACCAGCTCCCAGATGGCCTGATAGCTCAGATGATAAAACAAGTGAAGTGCGATCATGGGTTCAACTTTCGTTGAGGCCTAGCTTTTCTTCAAGCTTCTCTGCAACTCCTCAAGTTGCTCCACAAACTGCGATGATCAATACTCCACTTTCATAAATGGCGACCACCTTTACATTCTTTTGTATTTATGTTAATTAGACCTACTGGCCTCATTTTGAAGCAAATATACTTTTGAAATTTGCTCGTTGTAGCAAGGCTAGAAAGGCTCATAAGCTTGGCCGCCATTGTCAAAGAGGTCTATTTCACTTAACTAGTGGTATCGGCGGTTGAAAGTTGCGGGGTATGATGCAAATAACCAAGTTGACGAAGCAAATATTCTGCGATGAACAATCAAAGAAGGTGATCTCTTTAACTCACTTTTTGATTTTTCAAACTTGAGAGAGCTTGAACAAGAGAAGAAGAATTATTTTCTTCACTGAAGCGTATGATCTTCTCGTCCATAGTGCGGAGATAGTAAGAAAAGACAGCGACGAAATTAACATGTCAAAATTAGGAACAGCCCTAGTCTATGCCAGCCATTCCAAGCCATGGAAGTCGCCATTTTGCTTGAAGTTGGCGCCAAACCACGCGCTAAATCCATTGGGAAAGCTTGTGTTTTCTGAGATTACATCATGGTTTGCGATTGGTTTATTATAACGAGACTACCAATTTTCCACCAATCAGTGATCTTTTAAAATTGAAAGTGTCATGAAAGGAAGATGGCGGACCTTTGTGTCGTTCTGTTGTTGTTCCTGTTCATCCCCGGACGTTTTAGCTATAAACCAGTGATCATTTTGCATGGAATACTCGATCGTGCATCAGATATGGAAGATTTAGCTTCGTTTATAACTCAAGCACACCCAGGGACCAATATCACACTGATAAAATTGTATGAGGAACTTGAGAGTTTCACTCCTTTGTGGAAGCAAGTTCCTGCCATCACTGAGCGAATTCGACCGGTTATGCAAAGCGCTAAAGATGGAGTTCATATTATTGGATTCTCCCAAGGTATTGCACCCTTATCATTACAGTATCGCCTTTGTTTCTTAAAAGATCTCAGGTATTTTTTTTATTTAATCGCTTTCAAGCTATGTAGTTACGCGCACGGGTACAAGAATGGTAAGGCACGTGCGTGTCCACCTAGCCCTAGCCACATTATCTTTTTTTTTCAGCATATCATTAACTGAACACTGGGCATAACCAAATAAAATTGAGTGCGCAAATTTTAGAATCATACGATCCAGGATCATGAAGTCAGGAGTTCAGACAAAAAGAGGTGGGTCTGAAACACAGGTCACATTCCACAGATCAAGACTAAAAGTCCCTGCTCCAATGATGAACAACTAAGCCAAAAGTTACCCCCAGACCTGAAACAACATTTTTCTAGAGTGATTAGGGCTATGAGACACTTTTGGTGCTGTTTACTTTATTTATCTGTGGCATAGTCAGGGATTGTAGCTAAGAATAGTTTCATCCGGTTGAAGGTTGTTTTGAGGCGGTAAGCTCATTTTTCATATGACCCGTACGGCCCCACACGCACGCAATAGTTTTGCAATGAAACCGCGCGAGATGCGAACTAAAACAACTTTGTTGCAATTGCTATATAAATCCCGACTTTTCTGTCAAAATGAGCGACGTCAGTGAACATTCCGAATTTTGTTACCCGGAAAAAAAAGGGAAAAGTGCGGTGGTCATATGAGATAATGCTTATTGACTGAGTTAGGCCGGGCCGGACGGTAAAATATTTGGCCCCCGGTCATGGCGCACAGACCTCGCTGCGCTCGGTCCGAGGGCCAAATATTTTACCGTCCGCAGGGCTCGAAATTGCGACCAATACGGTCGCATTTGCGACTAACTTTTTCCCTTTGCGACTAAAATATCTGGAGAAGTCGCAAATTTGCGACTTGTTGTCACCTTCGTTCTTTCGAAACAAAAGGGTTAGCAGTTGCCTCTTTGCTGCTACTTTTGCTAAAATAAACAAATAAATAAATAAATAAATGACAAAATTATTTTGTTTCTCGCTATGAATTTTCTCTGAAGGTAGCGTAATTGTATAGTAATTTAGCTGCAATGTTACGTGCATAGCTCCATTCCTTCGATCATTCGCCATTTTCAGCAGTTTCTTTACACACAAGTACTGCGGGCTCATATTTTTCTGCTAAACCGCTGACAACACAATGCAGCGCGGCGATTTTGCAACTAAAATTTGCGAAATTGCGACTAAATTTTTGAATCTTATCGCAAAATGCGACTGGATTTTTTCGTTAATTTCAAGCCCTGGTCCGGCCCTCCCACTCAGTCAATAAGTACATAGTTCTGAGCATCAAAGGGATCTGGTAACAAGATTGTTCCCAGTGCATTCCTTAAGATGGGGAATACGGGGAAAGAGAAGACATGCACAGCAGTCCTTAAAATAATGCTTTTTCAATTCATTTGCAATTTTATTTCCAGTATCAATAAATTCTAGTGATAATTCCATATACTAACAGATATTCAATTTTTTGCCAACATATCAAAATAATGTAGAATGTAGAGAATAATTTGGGATCTTCTCAGTCACTTCGATTGACGAACAAAATTCAGCCGGTACCGTATTTACCCGTGTATAATACGCGCCCCTGTATGATACGCACCCCAATTTTGGACTGCATTTTGAAAAAAAAAAAAGTTAGAGCAAAAAGCAAAACTAGTGTGAAAAAAATCCATTTCCTGGATAAGAAAATTTGCTCCACTACATACAACAGTAAAGTAAATAAGCCTATGTAAAATGTTTAAAAACTGAAACCTTTAACTCGTAGTTACAATCGAACAGCACGTCTTCTCTCGCACAAGATTCGTCATCGACAAGTTCATCTTGTTGTCCGTCCACAAGATCGTCTTGTGTGTTATCAAGGTTTTTTTACTACTCCATATTTGACAAAATACGACTCAATCATCTCTTCAGGCAGAACTGAGGTCAATCCGCCAAGAATTACTGCTTAATTGGTGTTTTCTCTGTAAATGCTGCTTTCATGCTTTCAGTCACACGAGCTTCGAAAGCATAAACAACCAGGCTTCTTTGTCTCCCCAGTCCCAACACATGGAGCACGCCAAACTCTTCATTCCTTCGGCATCCATTCGGCCTTTCTCTTGGGCGTCGCTGATAACCCTGTGCTTGTTTTCAACTTTAGGCACGGTTTTCCTCTTGAAAATCACCATTGGTGTTAATTTTGATCCATCACCAGCACGCGCCAACAAAACAGTTGCGTGACATTAATTTTCTTCTCTGCGGTGTAATCTTGATCATTCGGTTCCGCAGCATATCGAAGATCAGTGGCGTTTTGTCCATATTTCCAGTAACATGTAGTAGGTAGTTGTGTTCTTTGCAAAGTTTTATAATATAACAGTGTGAAATCAGATAATCTTCAGCGAAATTAACGAGCGTTATTTACCAGACCGGCATCGTAAACTCCGTGGAGTTTCATGGCCATTTTGATGTTTCAGTTTATCGCTCAAAAATGAAGGCTATGTTGTTCAGTTGTTCATTTAAACAGAAAGGTTAATTTATTAGTGGATCTTGGTCAAGCCTTTTACTTTTCAATCAAAAACCAATGCGTCTTTGTTTTTATGCTAATGAGGGACGCGTGTCTAAAACAATGGATTCCGTGTTTAATACGCATCTCAATTTTCGGAGCTGTTTTAGCGGAAAAAAGTGTGTATTATACACAGGTAAATATGGTAATAACCCCTTCCTCAAACGGCGATTTTCGCCAGCAGCCAGCACTTATAGTGACATCCCTGCATAGTGACATGTACACTGACCTGTGGAATGTGACCTGTGTTTCAGTGTATTTTAATAGACATTGGAATAAACTTGTTGTTTAAACCTATTTAGGTGGATTGACAACACGAGCTATTTTAGAGACGATGGATGATCACAATGTTGACAGCTTTATCTCACTGTCAAGTCCACAGATGGGGCAATATGGAGGTACTGAGAGTTTAGGAAGAAAGACTTATGGATCAGCCACTAGGGCTGTTCTTAGACACTTTTTTGCTTTGATCCACGTAACCACCAAATTGTGTTATGGGATACAGCCTATTAATATGCTCCAATCAGTAGTTTGTACCAGGATGAAGGGGGTGGGGGAGGACAATACACAGGAGTATGACTTCATAATCCCTAGCTGGGTACAGGGTTGTCATTAGAAGCCGGTAGGTGGCGGAAACCCGCATCACTGAAGAGTGATGTTGATGATAACATCTTTTTCTGAAATCTTGCTATATGCCTTTGAACTTGCTGATAGAATTGTAATTAATACCTACAGGTAGAGAATGGTCATTAAAGACAGAAATTAAGTATTTTTGAACTGATTTTAACATCAATGTCTGGCTAAAAAATGTTACTCAAATATGCCCCAGAATACTGGAAAACACGTCTCAGAGCATTCTTGTCCCCAGAGGCCGCGATTCTTTTGGTCAGCACCAAGAATAACAACCTCTGGCCAGTTCTGAAATATGCACAGTCTCTGTGGGGGTCTATTTTAATAACCGTTGACAGATACTAATTTTTTCAAATTTCTGAGATTGCGCAGACAAGCCTAAAGTTCGTGATTCACGGAATTCCTGGTTTGGGGAAAGATTCAGAAGCCACATGTGTTTGGATAACCTTTCCGCATCCTTTCATTATTGTAATGAAGAATGAAAGATAAAACAACAATGACGCACACTAAACAGATAATATTGAACGCAGTCTAAAGTTTGAACAGATAGAGTGCACGTATTCTCAAGTCAGGGAAATGTACCAACATGGCGGTGCCATTTGTGACTTCTCACGTGAAAACGTTCCTTAAGATATCTGTACGTGCAGCTGAACGCACGGCATGCGAACAGATGAGACATGGATTGAGAACACGGTAAACATGGATACTTTGAACGACTGAATGGCATTAATTATCTCTCAAACTCTCTTCAGGGGGCCTTACGTTGATTTTCATTGGTGGGTGCATTCACACCCGCATTGACAAGGTGTGAAAACATGTAAAATCTTTTCTGCCCAAAAACTCGGGGTTTATTTTTCTTCAAATGAATTTATAGGGTATGCAGATTTGTTGGATTTTTACGAAATTTGACCAAAATGATCGTCGGATATTGGTGCATGAAAGCCTGTCAGGCACACAGATGATAATTTTTTTAAACGGATCACTGAAGTCTTGATACATTACACATGGCTCTGAAATTTTTTTGAACAGATAACTTGACCCGTATGCACGGCATGCAATTTTTTGGAACGGATCATACATGGCTTACGCACAGCTATCTGTCTGAAAACAGCATATCGTAAGGAACGTTTTCACCTGAGAGGTCACATTTGTCACCAGGATATTTCCTGAAGTTGCCGAGTTACCCTGGAGTGTTGTGATTGTATAATTGTTTAGTTGACATTATCATATCAGGTCTGTGATCCCCAGGATTAGTGTTAGCTTATCATTAGAGATCTTAGAGATCAGAGGGTGGGCAGCAGAGGTTCTAAAGTAGAGAGATTGACATTTGAAAACCTGAGCATTTGATGATAAAGGCATTAAGGACGGTGCCTACTAATTCAAAGATATTTTTGCCCCAGACCATTTTATGATTGTGCAGGAACTGTAAATTTTAACAAGTGTTATTCAAATCCAAAAAGAAAATTGGGGGTAACCATGCATTTTTCAAAGTAATAATTATTGATGAGTAATATTTTGTAAAAAGCTTTATAATACAAAGCAATGTAAGGTGTTCTTTCTCAAGTTGAAGATTAATTATCTCTCAAAAATGCATGGTTACCTCCAAGTTTCTTTTTGGATACCTAGAGTACTTTTAAACCGTGCAAAAATACCACTGTGTCAGTAAGCATCACTGACAGGAAATCCGAGTATCTCAAGATGCGCAATAACAATAGTAGGCACCATCCTTAATGGTAGCCCTTATTATTTACAATGTACATGTACATACAGCTGTACAATTTATTTTATAATTGTTATCAAAAAACAAAACACAGGGCTGAGAACTGGTGCTTTTTAGGCAAACACAAGTGTAGCTTAGACTAATGTTGATGTAAACTTAAGGTTTGTGTGTTTTCTGTCTGCTTTTTAGACACCAGTTATCTGAAACCCTACCTGCCTTCTGTTGCTTACAAGGACATTTACTTGTAAGTAATTAGTATTAATTTTCTTCAACTAGTGTGATTATGATCAGGTGCAGATCAACTGGTGCAGGAGTGACACAAATAATTAGCAACTATTCACTGAAGTGGAGATGGTTTGTGGTGGATGTTTACCAAGCTGCGAAGCGGCGAGGTAAATATCGACCACTAGCCACCAACACTGAGGCGAATGGTTCTTTTATGTACTAAAACAGAGAGATAATAATTTATAGCACAAAAGAAGTAAAAGTCTGCTTACAAGCCAGTGGCCCAACAAGCCAGAGTCTATCCCCAGTTTCCATAGCATGAATAGACTAGGAGTATTTCTATTCCCCCCTGAGTGGGATGCCAGTCCATCGCAGGGTTACCCCCAGCATTAGATTTGCCAGTACCCATTATTGTATACACCTGGGTGGAGAGAGGCACTGTGAGAATAAAGTGTCTTGCCCAAGAACACAACACAAAGTCCCTGGCCAGGACCCGAGTCGAGCGCACTAACCATGAGGCCACCGCTCCTCCCTAGCACAAAAAGGTGAATTTAATTCATTTATTTTTGCAATGATTATGTACAATATTTTCGGGTGCAAATTCCACACAAATTGCTCGGAGGTGAATAGCAAAGGATATCCAGAGTTTGAGTAGCCAATCAGTGCACACATTCAACACTATCCACTGTTTTCATATATAGTAACAAAAATTATTATTGTTGTGAGCACTCTTCTTTGGAACCCGAGCCGGAGGTGGGGGAAGTAATAAGTGTAGAGCATATGGTTCTCCTAGATTGTGATCCATGAGAACCGGTGTTTGTTTGCAGATATTATTGAAACCTGCAAAATGCTTTTTACAAGAAGACACAAAAGATCCAAAACTGGAAGTGGAAGGTCCCAGATTTAATGAGCCAGTTTTAATGAGTCCTTTTTTGACATTCGGCATCATTCTTTTAAACTCAAGACTTGCCATGCATTTCTTTCCTTAACCTTTCCCCACCTCAGAGTGAGATTTTACTGTGGCTAATGCCAGATCATTTTGTTTGCTGAGTGGGGGCACTTTAGGTGTGAATTGGGTAAAATCTGCAGTATTGTGTAATTTATGATATCGTTAATTGATTTGTTAGAGCATTGCTT
>NC_090874.1:2240316-2302816 GCF_036669935.1 Montipora foliosa
TACAAGAGTGTTTTTTTGGAGTTCTTATTTTTTCCAAAATCATGCTTGAAAGTTGGGGGTGCGGCTTATACACAAGTCTTTATGGTACTTTATCAACATGGTGAGGCATTTAGATGCACATTACCTTTATTTATTTGGAGTTTTCCAGCTTTCCGATTGTTACTGTTCTATGCAGTTCATGAATTGCCTGCCATCTTGAAATTTCATCGGTATTTCATGTATCCCTAAGCTTATTGTAGTGTATTTATTTTTTGTGTATTTAGACAAAAGTTTGCCCCTGTATACCCATATATACCCATTTGTAATCTGACCGTGCACAAAAAAAGATTTCCCATCCATTCCATAGGGGTATATATATATATATATAGGCACACACAGGTCTGAATGGGTATGCAGTGGTACACACGGTTTTTTATAAATATTTGTCTAAAAATACACTATAATAAGGGATACATGAAATACCTACGAAACTTCAGTATGGCAGCCAATTCATGAATTGCATCAAACTGTGAGGGGGTACTCCATTTGGGTACTCCATGGAGTAGGGCTCCGCGTTTTGTCCTCTCCCTTAATTTCCTCAATAAATAATAATAATAATTATTATTGATTTCCTAAATTTCCTTACTTTTGTCACATCAGAGTTTTAGGTTTTTTATGCTATTAAGGGAGGTGTAATAAATTGAAAGAGTACATGTGCATGTAAGTGTAGATGTTAAAGAGATTTCTTGAACATTCCAAAAAAGTAAAACAAGTTTAATCACTCACTGAAAAACTACCCTATGTCCCATTAATCACTCATTAATGTCCCATTAACCCATTCACCCCTAAACCGGCCTAAACCAACCATACTTAGTACTTTACTCTGTCTAACGCCAGACGGTTTTACTTGTCAATGGGGAACCCCCAGGAGTCAATGGGTTAAGGTTTGAGCTCTTTAAATATTAATTTGCAGTCAATTTGGATTTTACAACTTAAAGTCAAACCTAACAGTTGTGGACATGAAAAATCAACAGGTGAGTGTAACTTTCCGAATCTTTATGAAAATGCAAACTTGGGGTTAAAAATATTAAATCAACAGCGCTACAGTTCTTTCTTTAACAACTTTTTGTATCGCAAATTTTTCCATTTTTAAATCCCACTAGCCAGAATTTCCTCACCCCCAAAATCCCAGCAATTTGTGACCCCATTCTAGTAACTCTGTCGGGAACTCTGTTGAAAATGCAACTCCATTATAGTCAACCCAGTCGTGAAAATGCGACCCCATCCAGTGGCACATCCCCATTAGCTCATTAATAGGAAGTGCCCCCCCCCCACCCCCGGGAAATAACCTAACCAAGGATTTTATTACCTGAGGAAAACTGCTTTTTTGCAGTCTCTCTTTTCTCTTTACGTCTAATGTTCAACTCAAACTCTATTGTTGACTAATGTCTTGCACTGATTGTGTGTCACATTAGTCACACCTTAATAGTAAAAGGAGACAGCCTGCAAGCCATTTACTTGAATACATGTACATCCCATGAGGTTTTACATGTTCAGCTTGTGTACTATTCAGGGTTTTTCTCCCTCCTTAACATACTTGCTGTACCGGGGGGGGAGGGGGGGTGAGTTTATGAACATCATCATTAACAAAAACAATGACATGACATGTTTAGGTTTATGTTGAAGACACCTTTGGTCTACGCAGTCTAGATGCAAGAGGTTCACTGCACCAATACACATTTTCAGGAGTAAACCACACCCACTGGCACGGGACAAAGAATGTATTTGACAAAGCAATTGAACCCTGGTTAACTTGAACATTCTTCGAAATCATAAAGACTGGATGCTTGGGTCAGCTTTTAGTCAGGAAGGCTGGTATCTTTCAGATTCTCCCCTCCCCCTTAACAATGCTTGAAAGCTAGTTAAGAATATTTTATAACATTTTAAAAGTTCTAAGTAAGTTGCAGATTATTGAGGAATTATTATCTTTTTAATTCATATATTCTGGCTGGCACAATTATTGCATTTTAAAATATTTTTATTTTCAGTCATTTTCTAAATCGAGTTACTAGTGTTTGTTCCATGTTCCAATTTTGACATAACAGAAACGCTTTTGATTGTATTTGTCCAAACTAAAATTATGTTTTTAAGAGACCATCCAATATTGAACTTAAAGACAAATCTAAATACCATTTATTTCTATGGTCTCAACTCTCAAGTTGCATGCATGTGTTGTACATGTACGGTACCATGCACTTATTGTTTTAGAACCAAGAGAGTATTAATGTGCACATAAGATAATTATTTTTTAGTTCTGAGGCCAAATCAGCTGTATCAAAAGAAATGACTTGCATCTGTTATTCATAGTCTGTCTTATGGATACATTGTAGTTGCAAGTCACTTTCAAGCAGTTTTAAAAGCTAAATGTAGAAGAGATTTTGAAAACGTCTAAGATCCAAGTAAGTGCTGTGGTTCAAACTTTTCTGGGTTTTCATTTTTTTCAAAGCAGCTTGATTTTGATTTTTTTTTCTCTAATACTCATTGAAATAATCTGAAACTAAGGGAAAATCAAACTGGAACTGGTTTGAAAATTTTTGAACTAAATACAAAATTGAACCATAACATAAATATTATGTAACGTGAGCAGGAGACATGCATGGCATTTTACAATGGCGGGCCGTACAGAAATCCCATACAGGTTTCCCACTCACAAAATAATCATTCTGTAAGAAATATGGAAATTATACCAATATTGGTGACATTAATAATTATTATGGACTGTATCAGGTTTACCAGGGATGGGCATGTCAGACCTGAATACAAGGAAGGGTTACGTCTACCTGTCTCACCAATGTATAATTTATTGCATAACGTGCAGGTTATGCAATAAATGACATTTGCGGAGGTACATGTGAAACGATCGGTGATCTTAACAGATCGCTTAGGTCCCGATATCTTGCTAGTGTTAACAATGAAAAGACAAGTTTTGCATCGTGAGCGCGCGCATTTGAAAGTGCCGGGTTGCTCGTTAGTTTTGAGCGCACTTCTAACTAAAAAGTTGCCTACGTTTTTGTCGCGTTTGAATGAAATAAGTGGAGGTTGCGAAAAGATTCTACCAGTCTCGGGATCATTTTGGAGTAATTTAAAATTACTAAGAATGATGCTTTTGACTGCGTGATTATGAGGATGGAAAGTGAGGGTGAATGGAATTCTGTCATTCTTATCTTTTTGTGACGTTTGTAGTGACGACTGTCGATCAAATTGTTGGGCGCGATGATGGCCCGCTTTGACCACAGAGACAGGATAGCCACGTTTTTCGAAGAACTGGCACATCTCCTCTGATTTGCTGGAAAAATCGGAGTCATCACTACATAGACGTCGAAGTCTAAGAAATTGAGAATAAGGGATATTAGTTAAGGTGACTCAGAAGTTGTCGTAAGATTTTCTTTAAACTTTTCTCGATTGATCCCTACATTATGGTGACTCGAAATGTGCAATTAAAAAAATAGGTCACCAAGCTCGTTTGCGAGAGATAACTAGCTCAAGTTACTCATTTATCATTGCAACTCCTTCTATCAAGGACAAGTTTGTTCCATCGGTTCACGCTACGTTTTGCAGGAACAAATTCTTGAAATTCTTGGAACAAATTCTTGGAACGTGATTCTTGAAATAACAAAACAGGTGTATCGTATTGTTCAAAAGGAATAATTTAATGTTTGTTGTATGGCACAGGCACACGTCTTGAAACGGCACTGACTACAAATACTCCTCGGGTGCGTGATCTCGAGGTGACAATTTTGTGTCCACTAGTGATGGAGGAACTTGACTCCGAGCCGACCATGGAAGAACTTAGCAAAACTATTGATGCGTTGCAAGCGGCATGGCATACCCCCTGAAATCATCAAGTGCGGCAAGTCAGCCCTCTTGCAACCACTTCATGAACTCCTGCGCCTTTGCTGGTGCGAAGGGAAGGTACTAACTCCAACTCCCAAGATCGTCACGCTGTACAAATGCAAGGGCGACCCCAGTGTTTGTAACAACTACCGGGGCATATCTTTGCTGATTATCGTAGGCAAGGTTTTTGCCCGTGTAGTACTGTCTCGACTGCAAGCAAGTCCTTGCCAGCCGCAATTTTCCCGAGTCTCAATGTGGCTTTAGGGCGGAGAGTTCCACGGTCGATGTGGTTTTCTCCATTCGACAACTGCAAGAGAAATGCCGTGAACAACAGATGCCACTCTACATCGCATTCATCGATCTTACCAAGGATTTTGACCTTGTGAGAAGGAGTGGCCTGTTCAAGCTCCTGAAGAAGATCATTGCCTTCTTCCATGACGGCATCCAGGGCAAAGTGAGCTACAACGGCGGCTCGTCAGAGCTATTCAAGATCATGAGTGGTGTAAAACAATGCTGCGACCTTACGCCGACTCTGTTCAGCATCTTCTTCTCGCTATTGCTGAACTTCACTTTTCAGCACTCCGAGAAGCCGGTCTACCTGCACACCAGGAGTGACGGGAAACTGTTCAGTCTCTCCCGACTGAAGGCAAAGACCAAGGTCCAGACTGTCCTACTGAGAGAATTGCTATTTGCTGACGACGCGGCCCTGATCGCGCACACCGAGGAAGGACTTCAACACATTATCAACAGGTTTGCCCATGCTTGCGAGGAATTCGGCCTGACAATTAGCATCAAGAAAACTAACGTCATGGGCCAGAGCGTCCCGGCTCCTCTAACTATCAGCATCAAAAACAAGGTTCTTGAGGTCACCGATCATTTCGCCTACCTTGGCTCTACTGTGTCCAGCAATTTGTCTCTCGACTCAGAGATCGACAAGCAAATCGCCAAGGCTGCCACCGTCTTGTCTAAGTTGAGCAAGAGGGTGTGGGAAAACAGTCAGCTGACCTTGAATACCAAACTCAAGGTATACCAGGCATGCGTCCTCAGTACCTTACTGTACGGCAGCGAGTCTTGGATGACATACGCTAGACAGGAGAACCGCCTGGAAAGCTTCCATGCTTCCAAGCTTCCTTGCGACGGATCATGGGCATCACATGGTAGGACAAAGTCACCAATGTTGCTGTGCTGGAGAAAGCAGGTTCTCTTAGCATGCATCTCATGCTTTGAAAGCGTCGACTCCGTTGGCTTGGTCATGTACGTCGCATGGAGGGCAGCCGTATACCAAAGGACCTCTTGTACGGTGACCTGGCAACAGGATGCCACCTAATAGGTCGATCAGCACTGCGCTTCAAGGATGTCTGCAAGCGTGACCTGAAACTCACAGGCATTGGCACAGAGAGCTGGGAGGCGCTTGCACTTGATCGCGATGGCTGGCGCCACGCTGTCAGTAGTGGGGTCAAGAGGGGCAAAGAGAAGAGGATTTTACAGCTGAAGGAAAGGAGAGAAAGAAGGAAAGCGAGGCAGGAGAACGCAGCGGACACCCTGCACTCTGAATTTGTGTGTGTCCGCTGCGGCAGAGACTGTCATGCAAGGATCGGACTGAAATTATGACACTTTAGCATCATCAAGGCTATCACTCGACTGTATGTTTTGCAAGAGTCTAAAAGGTTTCTTGTTTTGCTCTTTACTCACTGTGCTCTGAAAACGGCCATTCTTCTTTCTAGCGAGCTTTTCAGCTCGAAAGGTCGCCATTTTGAAATGTTTTTGGCCACCTTCGATATATCAATATTCACACATGGCTACGAGTCTTTATGGTGTCTTTATGGTTAAGTTTAAACATTGTTTTGTTTAGAAATATCCGTTGAGACTTGTAAGATTTTGAAAACAGAACTGAGCCGTGAAATTTGACCATAAGGCCTCTTAGCCATGCCTGAACAAAAACGTGGCCTACGCTCTGTTATGCACAGAACAGGATGCGCAGTGCATTACTAGGGAATCACCTTAACAGTAATCGTGCTGCACACGTGCGCGTGCATGTTAGCACATATTCTTGCGGTGCTCTGCAACACGACGTGCAATCACCAAATTTGAGGTTTTGACAACAACGCGAGCGCACAAATGTGAATCTTTAATTCTCTATTTTTACTCTGAAACCGCTTGTACCAATTTATTTTTAGGATACTTCGCCCACATTGTACGACGAGAGCGAGATGACCTAATGTTTTGACGTGACGTTTTCGTTGACGTCGATGTCGTAGATCGTAAAGTCCCTAATGGCAAAAGCACTGTCCAACGCCCCAAAATCTCTCAACTTTGTGAGCCTTTGTAGCTCACGTGACGAGAGCCATCACAAATTGGTGTTCCAAATCAGCGAGATTCCACAGCATTTGAACGAATGATTCAATTTTGTTTAATGCTCTTAGTTTTCAAAGCCACTAATCTAAATCTATCTCTGGTATTTTTACGTAGTCGAGCTCACGCTTTATTATGTCTCGAGAAAAGTGAATAATCTGGCTGATATAATTGACCGAAACAGTAATCAAAGATTGCTCGGGGACAAAGGCCAGGTACTGCTTCATGCGTTCTTTGAACATTACAAAACGTTGCTCGCTTCCGTGGTTAACAGTGACCTCAGCGACGTCCCGAAAGAAGTGGGAGGATTTGTAGCCAGGAGACACCCCTTTGTGTAGGGATGACCAGAATGCATGCCCTTCATCGCCAATGTAGCATTCAGCAAGGTCGTGAAGAGTTTCATAGACGAGTTGATGAAGTGGAACCTGATGAACGGTACATTTCGATGTGATTTGGTGCTTCTGCTCGTATTCCTTCTTTTTCTCACAGGTCCTGATGTAAAACTTCCGTGCCAAAACATGAAGTTCCCCTTGAACTGGACGGGAGGTCAGCAAGTTCATAAAGAAAATTCTCAGCAAGCTCCATATTCCCGTGAGAAAGTTGTAGGTGCTGTCATCAAGCTCCGTGCTGTTCAAGTCGGTGATCTGATTCCAAAAGTGACCAAATTTGTGAGATTCAGGAATTGTTTCTATATGTTGACAAATATCCTGTTCCACACTGTGGTTGGATCTTTTCCTCCCAGAGTGCTGGATATGATGTATTCCAGCAAGTCTATCATTCCTAACACCCCGATCTGTTTGTTTTTTAATTTCTTTGACATCTTCAAAAGAGTGCGTTTTCCTCAAACCTCTCAACTCATTCAGCATCTCTTTTAAAATGCACTGTCGTAACTTGTTTTCGTGATCCCCAGAGGACAGTAGATTGTAACACGGTATAAAGAAGCTGCCAGTCTCCTCGAGCCCTACACCCTCTAAAATCACTTTCAATACTTTATCCATGACTTGAGACAAATCTTCTTTTTCCCAGTGATGACCTGCTGTATATTTTTCAGATAAGAGCACTGTCTTGAAGACGTACGATGGAATCAGGGATGCAGCCGTTTGATTCAATCCCAGTCGCTCTTGGATAGTATTCCTCATTACCTTAAGCATCCGGAAACAATCTTTGAACCCATCGGGGGAGGTGCAAATAATTTCCTTTTCGATCATAGAGAACGAGATTCGCCCACTATCAAATGCAGCTGGAACCATATGGACTCCAATCTCGTCAAGTCTTCTATCAACTGACGTCGGAAGCTTTGCTAGTTCAACAGGAAGTTTGGACACGTGAAATTCCAACGACAGCGTCAAATCAACAGCAATTTGTAGATCGCTGTAGCTGTCGCCACCTTGCAACCTAATGTAAAGTGGTAGCTGGTCCACGTGTCTCGGTGTACATCATTCCAGCTGGATTATTCTCTCCGGTGCTGTTTCCCAACAAAGTAAAGAACACAGGTCCCCATGGACTCTCCAACAGCTCCAGGTCGGTTCGCAGGATGACCAAGCCTTCAGGTACTTCAACATCACTCAAAGTTTCGTTAACAAGCTTTTTGAAATGTTGAGGTCGGTTAGTGTAATCATGAAGTCAAATTCGTCCGGCTGATGGACCTTCACTCCTTCGTATACACTTCCGCTATGAATTAGAGGAGCGCACTGAAATCGCTTGTCTTGCTTTTCCACTAGCGCCAGAATGTTGTTTACTAGACTCTCGAGTTTCTGACGAATTTCGACGGCTTCATTTTGATCTTTGAACTTTGCCTGCCGTAGGAAATACTTGACAATTTCAGACATTACGAAGGTGAGTCACCACAACTTGCGCTTTCCTCCAGAAGGTGGCTATGAGCATCGTCACGAAAACGAAATTCATTACTAGCTTCCACATATGACATCCTCTCTTTCTCAGAACCCAACCTGCCAACTGATCAACTGCACATGTGTCACGAAAAGTAATTTTACAAAGTAGTGAGCGATCGAACACTTGAAAAGGAGAGGATGTGAGAGGCAAAAGGAATTAATAGATCTCATCGTAAATGGTCGTTTTTTTGGCCATTCAAACATTTTTATTTAGAACTTAACGTTTCGTAGGTGTAAGCACGCATTTTCAGAGGCAACAGTTATACAAATTTCAAAATTGTATATAGTATCTACATTGACAACAAAGCTAGCAACAACATCCTAAACATAGCGAAATCTGTATGATCATAAAAGCCAATATTATTGTTTAGCATTGGTTTCAAGGTGTGTATTGAAACAGTTTCCTAAATTTTAAATCGTATATGGTATGAAACATTTGTCAAGACTTCGAAACTGCGGGTCTTCGGGCCCGGGTTCGGGGTCTGATTATGTCGTTGTGTTGAGTTATTGGCAAGACACCCACACACCTTTCCAAAAAGTAAAACTGATTTCGAACCTTTGTAAATACACGGTAGTAATTAGAGCTATCAGCCTTGTGGAACTGGAAGGAAACAGTCTATTGGCTATTTACGACAAGGCGTGGAGACATATCAGTTTGGTTGTCAACCTGCAGTATCTGCATGTAAATCCACCCCTCCAAACAATGGGCAACGCTGCACCTCACGCTCTCGCATTGCCCTTGTATGAATGGGAACCAGCAATTCATTGCCGGTGGCTGGAACCTTAGGATGGAACATTGGTCCTGCTGGGATGCTTACTATTTGTTGGAAAATTCCGGTTGGGGTGATCGTTGTAAAATGGTAAGCGATTTTCCAAGTATACCCACCAACCGGACAAAAAAATAGGCTTACCTTCGCTTACCACTCGATTTCGCATGCACGAAATAGAGCCTGGTAAAATGGTACAGGAATTTCCGAAATTCCTTTCCGATCGGAAAATCAGGAGTACCTCTGAAGGTACTCTACATTTTCCAAATGGACTTTTCCAGAAAATAACTGTTTCATTCGGCATTTTAACCGAAATTTGCGTGATTTTTAGCTGAATGGTAAGCATGCACTCCAGGTAAGAAATCACGAATATTTTCGAGACATAAGGCGA
Source organism: Montipora foliosa (assembly GCF_036669935.1). Classification (NCBI taxonomy): domain Eukaryota; kingdom Metazoa; phylum Cnidaria; class Anthozoa; order Scleractinia; family Acroporidae; genus Montipora; species Montipora foliosa. Next base: position 2,249,592 of record NC_090874.1, read on the forward strand.
GTGCAAATCAAGTTTTATTCCAAAATACCTCTGTAACGTCAACATTCATCCCCCTTTCCGTTAAACACTGAAAGTCAGACTGGTACTGCAACTGCAGTCACCCACCCACCGTCAGTTGAGCAAATGTATCCTTACGTAAAACACTAAGAGCTTGTATCTTTGAGCTGCTTTGAGTACGATTAATTTGACTGCTAATAAAAAATATAACTGGGACGAAATAATGTCAGTGGAAGCTACAATTTCTAGTTAACTATCGAGTTTTAGCACATTTCTCCACCTTTTTCTAATTCGTCTTTTAAAGGGTCCTGCAGTATGAAGTCAGCCTGCCCTTTATTAAAACCCTTCGTTGTGTCTATGAAGTTCTGAAAGGCCGTTAATGTGTTTTTTAACTTTTCCTCAACTTTTCTTTTCAATCCTAGAGTTCTCTCAGTTTCCTCATTAGCAGCTTCCGTCAATTTGATCTGGTGATCAATGCGCTTTTCCAGTTCTTTGACTTCGTTCTCATGCGCTTCCTTTAACTGCTTTACTTTCATCTCTTCTTCTTTTTTGCAATTTTTTTCCGTTTCTGACACGACTTGTTTTTGTTCTTGTTTTAATATTTCCTTGAGGTTATTCAAAGCTTGCTGAAAGAAAAGACATTTTATCAGACGATGAATGAAATAATGTATACATTTGAAGTGCTTGTTGAAGAAGAAAGGGAGAGGCGATCCTTGCACCTATCAATAGAATTTAAGCAATGTCATCACATGGCCCGTACGGCCCCGAGCGCACTTTCATTGTAAAACTATTGGGATAATCCCTGTATGAGGGCCGTACGCATTAGCGCGAGTAGGGGCGGAAAAAGCCGTACGGCCCTAATAGGAACATGTACTGCTCCGTGGGATGCGATTTTAGAGGACTTCGTCGCTTTTACACATCCAAGTTATTTACAGTCAGAAAAGCAATGCAAGCAACATATTACATAAATTTCCTGTGCAACTTTTTGTCACTTATTTTGTCCAAACTGTATATTCTGAGTGCTCATGAATAGTGTAAAGAGCCCATACGATAGATTTCTTATTGACTGAGTTTAGGTCGGGCCGGACAGGAAAATATTTGGCCCTCGGTCTTGGGGCACGGACTTCGCTGCGCTCGGTCCGTACGCCATGACCTCGGGCCAAATATTTTCCCGTGAGGCCCTCCCACTCAGTCAATAAGTACCGTAGCCTCTAAAAGACACCAGCACTGCAGAGGTCATCTGTTCGAATCCCGTTGAAGCCGCCTGGATTTTTCAGGTGTCTATAAGTGCGAAGATCGCTTCTGCCTTTCATTTTATCCGCTGAAATTACCAGACGGGACCTTTTAGAGAGGGTTGGGGTTAACCCAACTGAATTTCGAAAGCAGCTTTGCTATTGCGGGTTTATTTACGCATTACTATGCTCGGGGGTTGATTAAGAATTTTCATCTGAGAGGCGTCTGAGATACAAAGGCGTCATGATTTTCTTTTCATTTGAAGAAGTAATATGTCAAAAACTCGTGCTTCGTGTTTCATCAGGGGTTCCAAACACCGAGAAACAGATGAAAGCACGACGCCGTGGCGGAGTGTTTTTATTGTTTCGAGGTGTTTGGAACCCCTGATGAAACACGAAGCACGAGTTTTTGACATGACTTCTCAACCTTATTTAACTAAGGTAAGCGCTTTCCGAGCCAAGTGGCCCAACACGCCGGACCTTATCCCCGGTTCCTTTGCATGAAGCGACAAGGAGTATTTTTACTCCCCCCTGGATGGGATACTAGTCCATCACAGGGTTACCCTCAGCCTTGAATTCGCCGGTACCCATTTATACACCTGGGTGGAGTGGAAAGAGGCACCGTGGGAGTAAAGAACACAACACAATGTCCCCAGCCAGGACCCGAACCCCGGCCACTCGATCCGGAGTTGAGCGCACTAACCATGAGGCCCGTTTTAAACGTCGCATTTTACATGTGCCGAATCCAATGCAAATGAGAAAAATCTATTGTTACTGCTTTTATCATGTAAATTGTGTTGTTGTAATTCTAATTAGTCTGCATTAAAATTAGAAATGTATCAAACAGGGTCACAGGCAGCCTCGCTTCCATTCTTAGGCCAGGTAACTTAGCTACAACTGTAAAATGGTCTAAGGATCGTTTCCAATTATTAGTTTCCTTTACTAAAAAGCAAATATTGATTCCCAAATTGAAGCCCGGACCACATCTCCACCAACCTCGTTCCCAGGGTCTCTCGAGCGAAGAGAGACCCTTGGAGGGTCTGGTCACGTGCTTCCGTGACAAGTGAAAACACTAGGGAGGGGTCCTCTCTAAACAAGGAATTTGTCGCGTTGAGCTTTGTCGAATTCAAAGCGAGTCTCGGTATAGACAAAATTCTTACTAAGCCGACCCTCCCTTCATTGGATAAATTGTCATCTCCCAGATTCTAGGAGACACGTGACCAGACCCTACCAGGGTCTCTTCGCTCGCCCCAGGCGTTAAGATGAGAGACCCTGGGAACGAGGTTGCATCTCCACATGGTGTCTCCTTTAAAAATCTCTGTAATAAAGTTCGACAAATAACTCAGAAACGAGATATCGCACAGACCTGAAAATTGAAGAGGTGGTCAAAAGATTAGTTTCCTACTAGTAATGGTTCACACTACAGCTTCCCCCGCTGTTAAGTATAGTTGTACGCAGAATTCAATGTGTCCAGGGCCCAGGTAGAGGAGTGGCTGTTTACAAACGGAGCAGTTGATGTTGAGGCGGTGAGAGAACAAATCAGTACCGAATATGAAAAGGGCGTTGTCAGTAGACGATTTGATCTTGGCGGACACCGATGGTGTACGCAAGGTCAATTTTTACCGCAAGGTGGCCACCGTTTTTAAGAATATAACATGCTGCAATGTGACGATTGTCTTTTAAATGTAATATGCTGCAAGGGATGAAGTTTTTTAGTCTTGAGTAACGTGAATAACCACTAATGTTGCACGGTTTTATGTCAATGCCTTATTTAGATGTTCTTCATTTGTAAAATTGCCGTTATAGGATTACTTAGTGACCAAATGAATAGTAAGAAACAGGAAGTGTTAAAATCTGAGCGGATGAAGGAACTGAAATGGTGTCACGGTATTATTAATGATAAGTACACCGAGTGAAAAATTTGTGTAGAAAACTCGAATTCGGAAATGTCGAGAGTATTGTACGGGTCCGCAAATGATCCCAGAACCCCAAATGATACCAGGACCGCAAATGATCCCGGGAAAAAAGTAAGGAATGGAATGGAGGATGGAATATTAACGTCAAGAGCGCTTATTTTTATTAAAATCACTTTAAATCATGGCTCACAACAGGTTTCTGCCTCATTATAGTTTTTCAGAAAGACTGAATTTTGTTTCTTATCACGCTGTTATAAATTTGCCACATTTAATTAGCGGCAGTACAACAATGATCAAAAAGTAACTTGGACGCAATTGTAAACTGATTGTGACCAGGGGCCCGTTTCTCGAACAACTCTGGCAACACACGCAGGGTTCGAGAAACGGGCCCCTGGTCACAATCAGTTTACAATTGCGTCCCAGTTACTTTTTGATCATTGTATCCCATAATTAAAGGAGGCAAATTTGATTTATAGCAGCGTTTCGGGATCATTTCCGGTCCAAAATTGGGGATCGTTTGCGGTTCTGGGATAAATTGCGGACCCGTACAGTAATTCCCCAACAATGCAGCTACCCATGACATGTTGCGATAATTTATTCGAAAGTTATGTGTGGCTGCGCAATGTTCGTCAATTTACCCAAATGAAAGCGTCCGTTCGCGACTCTTTTAATAATACATGCCATTAGGGACAGCGCGTCACCCACGACTTGTTTCGTCAAAATTTCATGAAAATTACATGAGGGGTGGCTTACATCACACTTAAGAAAAATGAAGAAAAACAAACCTTTTATAACATCTAACCATTTTTGAACAAGTGCTTAAGCTTAAACAGTGTATATCAGTGCTACAAACTCACAAATGGTCAACTTTGCGTGCATTGGAACGTTTTGCTCCGTTGATTTTGGCTTGGGGCTGTCTCTAACAAAATTCTTTAATCAAACCAAATGATTTTCCTTGTTGTGATAAGATAATTTAGTCACTTTCCGGCTCCTTTGTGAGAAAACAGACTTGAGTTAAGAAGATTCTCCAACGCTTGATTGCACGGCATGTGATGTGACGCACCGTGACATATGGCGAGAGTACTACATTTGCTTGCTAGACAAACCGATTATTGTTTAATTACCTCAATTTAGAAAGTAGCTCAAGAATGAACATCTTAAATATCTTTCTCGTTTGCTTGTAACCAGTCAGCACGCAATTACGCAGAACTCAAGAGCAAACTATTGTCTTAAAATTAGGTTAAACTTGAGGAACCTTCTGATACGAATTCAAAACAACTACTGAGTGGATCTACCCAATTACAAAAGCAACAATAACGATTTATGCAGCAGGGTGGGTTATGCATGTAAACAGGCTATTTAATCTCTATCAATAGATTACGAATGCGAGTGGTACATAAAAGGAGATGAAAGAGCAAACAAGAGCCCAAAAACTAGTACCAGTCTTCTAAGATTTATCAATAAGAACAACAAAAATAACGATAATAATAATCTTAAGATTTTTAAGTACATGTACATTGAGAAACCTTTACCATCAAATTAAGCAAAACACTATTCTGTTACCTGTTTCTCCTTCTCTGCAGCAAGAATCAGCTGTTTCCTTTTATCCTTCTCAGCCTCAGAAACTTTTTTGGCCTCATCAGCTGCAATCATACGCTCTTCCTCTCTTGTCTGCTGGACAGCTTCTGCCTTTTCCAGCATAAATTCTTCCCTTGCCTTTACCAGTGCTTCTTCTAGTCTTTTTTTACCTTCATCTTTTTCCTGTTGAACTTGTTGAGCAGCAAGCTTTTTCATCAGCGCCTCCACTCGTTTAGATTCTGCTTTAACTGCCTTCTCCTAAAGAAATCAGGGTATAACACAGCTAATTAGAGAAGGGTGGAACTCATCGGTATCAATTTTGCAAGCAGCCTCTAAAGAACCTACTGAAATGTTTTAATAATCACCAGATGCTGCAGGATTTATCTCCTAAATTTATGTCTTGTAAGTATGATGGGGCACAAATAATGGAATGAATATAAAGACTGACAAAATTTAAGAAAAAAATCCAGCCTGTCAGTGGAAAGATCATCTGAACATAATCAACTACTGGTACATTGATAGCCTACACTCAATATACCTCAAATCCATATTACTGCACCCTTCATAAATTATGCTGGCTCTGAAGTTCAAATTCCAATTAAAAGTTTCATTTTACATGCTGTCAATCACTGTCAATCAAATAAATTAAAATCCTTTAGATTCCTTTTCAATGATAAAATGTCCAGCCATGATGAATTATTACATAAAGCAAACCTGTTATCTTTATACAATGGAAGAATTCATAAAATGATTATGGTAATTTACAACAGCTTATTTAAATCGACTTATCCACAATACATTCTGTCTTTGCCTATACTACGGACAACAAATTTGAGTATTAAATAAAGTGTATGTATGTATGTATGTATGTACAGGTATGTACTGCAGTCAAACAAGACTCATTCAGCATTGTGATGGGCTGATTTGAATCCACATTGTCAGTTTCTGTCTGAAACAGTCCTCTAAATGCCACATGACTGACGGTGGTGAAAAGCAGAACGGCTAATCAGAATACGATTTTGAACTTCAAAGTCTACAAGTTAACCCATAGACACTTAAATGCCGTAGGATACCCCCAGTTGACGAGTAAGATCGTCTTCCGTTAGACAGAGTAAAATCTGATAAGTCTCACTCCCAGGGGTCAATGGGTTCATAAAAGGAGAAGTTGCTTCTCTAAAATGATGATGATGATGAACTCTATTTAAGCATGAAGTCTTCTAGCGCAGTAGCACTAATATTGGGAACATTGTACATAGAAATCAAATTAAATGAAACATTCAGTTGGTTTTTGAGGAGATGGAATGACCAGAGCACCAAGAAAAAAAATTCAGAGAGGAGAAGAGAATCAACAAACCAACAGTCTGGGAATCAAACCAGGGTCACATCGGTGGGAGACGAGTGCTCTCACCACTGCACCAACCCTACTCTCCCATCATCATTACAAGATTAAGTTTTTTTACATTTTTGTAATGTGTCAGTCAGAAGGAACCTTTATTTGGTCAACAAATAAGCCAGGACACAAAACATTTCATAATATAATCACCTGAGCTTTTTTAGCAGCTACCATTGCTTTCTCCAGTTCAACTTCTCCAGCATCTTTTGCTTCCTTCAAAGCTTGTGCCTTATCCTCACTTGCTAAGCACCATATTCTTTTTTCAACTTCTGTCAAGTTTTCCCGCTGTTCTTTATCATTGTCATCAATCAGCTTCTGGTAAAGTTTGTTTCCAATGGCTGAAATTAAAACAAATTATTATTATTATTTTATCATTGCCTCAAAAGCCTGAGATAGATACATTAAGAAACTGTTCATGCCTAAATTGCCATGCCTGTTAAGTTTCCCAGGTTTCTTTCAAAATCATATTAAAGAAGTACTTTTTAAATTCAATATTGCAAAAATGTGACCTATCAGTAACAGTATTATTTTATTATTTCTCGTTCTCTTTGGAAATGAACAAATAAAACAATAATAATTATTGACAACCAACCTTAAGTATTACAGTTTACTATAGTTTAATGGCCTAATGGCCCACTTGTTCAAACAATGGATAGCACTATCCGCCGGATGAATCACTATCCATTAGATAAGTCACTGTGAAACCAACAATTATTGAACTATCCAATGGATAGTGAATTATCCAGTGGATAGCGTTATCCACCTTTTGAACAACTGGGGACAGGGGCACATTCAAAACTCTCAAAAATTCTTCTTATCTAAAATTAGCTTGGTTTATGAAACTACAATCAACTTCTTCTGAAAAGCTGGCCATTTAAGTGCCCCTGTGACCAAAAAATCAATTTTAACTGTAATTTTCCTATTTAATGGTCTGCCATTACTAACTTTAAGTTCTTGAGAGAACTGGATCGAGGAGAAAATGATGTCATTTACAATGCATGTGTATGCCGCAGAGTTAATATGCAACACGGGAGTTTTGGGCTTTCAGTCTCGTAAACTTGCATTTTGCATTTATAATTAGCTGCATTCATGCGCTGAAATTTTAAGCTAGTGAGCCTTCCACATCACTTTTCCCTGGATCCAGCCTCTGAGGGCCGATTGGTCAGTTTTGAATCTGAATAATGGTGGACCATTAAATCCAAAACACTCAAAGTAAACAGCCTTTGGATAAAAATCAAGGCTCAAAATTTTGCCAGTCAGTTATTAAGCAAACACACTTTCAAAATCTGAAGAAGGAAGTGATTTCTTTTTATCACAGGGGCACTTTAAGATGTTTTCAAGACAAAAAAAGAAAGATACACTAATTGAAAAATGATTAGAGGGCAGTAGTTTCTAAAACAAGCAACTAATTACAACTAATGAACAGCAAAAAGCTGATATGCCCAACCTCTGTAATCTAAATTTTGAAGATTCAAGTAAGGTTTTCCTCGATTATCACATCCTCCTCTCCATCCCGATCTTTAAAACCACCCCCTCTTCCCATGAAACAGCAGGAAACTGTCTACACTAGGTCACTATGTTTATGTTGTGGTTCAAAATTTTTTAAACCTGAGTTAAATTTTTATTTTCCTTTGTTTCACATTATGATAAGCATTACCAGAAACCCATAAGGGTTGAAACGTGTAACCGCCCCTTGTGTGCTGGGAAACAAGCTTCTGAATATTCAATTTGCTAAGTACCATATTTGGAACAACAAGAGAGAAACATTCAACCAATCAGTTCACAAGAACACCGTGATGCAATACCACCAATGTTCTTGCGCGAAGTTAACTGGAGCGAGGGGTTTCCAAATATGGTACTTAGCACTGAATATTCGGAAGCTGTGAATGCGCGTTACACGTTTCAACCCTTATGGGTTTCTGGTATTACTAAGACAAAAAAATAAAACTGAAAAATGAACTGGTTTGAGAAATTTTAAACCAAGAAAATAATTTGAACCACAACACTTACACATAGATGTGTTATGTTCTTAGTAAACTCTGTTTAGATTTATAATTATTGTTGGTCAGTGTAGGGTATAATTTTTTAACAAGTTTAGGTCATTGGGTCTCAAATCTAGGCTCATTTAATGCACTGCACACATATTGTAGCTCACGATGGTATTCAGTTATCTCGCCACCAGGAAGACTCACCAACAGCGAACCCGCCACCCAGACGAGTTATCTTGCCACCATGCAGTTGCTAAATTTCTTAAGTTATACTTTACCAAGTTTGTCTTCTTCACATACCCCATGTATCTATAATTAAAGTTAAAGTACCAGTAAGTAGCCAAACGGCCAGTCATTGACCAGAAATGAAATTTTAAATAAATAAGAAATAGGAAAATGTGTGCAATCTTTCCTGTTTGTGAAATTAACTTGATTCGAAAATGACAGAAGAATCAAAGTCTATAAAACCATTATGGAAGTCGTCGATGATCAGTAAATTTCAATCCTTGTTGAGTTGCTTGAGCTGCTTAATAGTAGCTACATGTATAAATTGTTCCCTCTGCCATATGACTATGCAAAAGCAAACTGTGACATGCACTTACTGTTAACACTAGTCCCAAGTTTTGAAACCAGGGGCTTCACTGATATTTATAATAGGCCATCCTTTCATCAGGAGTTCATACACCTGAGAGTAATTTAGTAAAAACTTATAATGGTGCACTTTGCTTTTTATTTTTTCCATAATCTTATTAGCTAATTTTTTTCCCACATTTAAGAAAAACTGCCATTTAGTAACTATTTTACCTCCAACCTCCCCTTCAGAAAAAAATTCCGCAATCAAAGCCTCATAACGGCTCCTCAAGGACGTTTTGCGCCCCATAATGCATTGAATAAAAGAGGTTAAACCTTTCCAACCCCCTGCGTGGTTTTTCTGGCTCTCATAGGCCGTGCTGGCCATTAATTACTCCCATGGAAGAAGAGGGCTCAAAAGCCTGAACTTTGTTTCCATATCAATAGGTTCATTCAAAATATTTGGACAATGGTTTGAAACAGCGGCTCTGCACCTCTTTCCAAATCTTCCTGGAGCATTTGCACCAAAAACTTCAAAAGCTCATTGACTTTTTGTTGAACTGCCATTATATATAATAATACAAAAAATCACCAATCTTTAATTTGAAATTCACACGGTCAGTCCACAGTCCATACAAAAACAACCACCAATCTCTAATTGAAAATTTAAACTGCCCCACAGACCAACCTCATTCCCGGGGCTTTTCACTGCCGAGAGTAGCACAGGCATCCTACTTTTGGTGGTGAAAAGCCCTTGGAAGGAGGTTCCCCCAAGGCTCAGGTCCCTCAGGAAGCTGTACTGTTTCTAAGTAGTATAGTCAGGATTAAAAATGCGACCACTTTTTGAGACTGAGCTGAGTGAATCTTTTTATTTTCAATTATGGTTCAATCAGATTTAGTGGCAGCGAGTTTACTGGTGGCGAGTCTTCCTGGTGGCAAGGTGATGGTAAATCCTCACAATAGGCTGCTTTATATCAATGCAGGTTATTCCTCCTTGGTCATTCCGTTTTAGTATCTATGATTAGAACAACCTCATTCCCAGGGTCTCTCCTATCTGCCTCCTGCTGAAGCTTAAAGCTCTACACGGCTACTTTGTTAGCGCAAAGTCTAATAAATCTAGCCCAAGGGAATTCTGGAGAAAACTGAAGCCTCTCTTACCAAACACGCGTGGGTTGTACTTGGGCAAAATAACTCTCATTGAAAATGGTCAAGTTTATAATAAACCCCAAGAAGTGGCTGAGATATTTAACAACTATTTCGCCGAGTCAGGACTAAGCCATTCTTTGGCTCTCACTGAATCTGAGTTCAACAAACATTCCAGTGTAGTCTAATCAATGAAATGGCTGATGATCAAGATCAAGAGTTCTCCTTTAATTTCCAGCCTGTCACTGCTAAATATGTGTTGGACCTGCTATTAGATCTAAATGGATCCAAGGCAACTGGCGTGGATGGTATTCCTCTGAGGCTCCTGAAAGCGTCTGCTTCTGCTTTGGCGACCCTCTTGACTCGCTAGTTAAATTATTGTCTCGAACAATCTTGTTGGGTTAGTGAGTGGAAATCTAGCAACAACATCAGTCCAGTTTTTAAAAAGGGATGTGAATCTACTAAAGTTAATTATCGCTTCTACCCTGTGTATCTAAGATTTTGTTTCACGCCGTCTACTCTCCGACAGTCTGTCTGGCTTCTTAATGGGGCATTCTTGTTGCACGGCACTACTGAAGATCACAGAGGACTGGAGAGAAGCATTAGATGAGAGACAAACAGTCTCAGCGGTGTCTATAGATCTGAGTAAGGCGTTTGACACTATATGCCACTGCCTACTGATAAGAAAGTTAGTGGCATCTGGACCACTCCATTCAATTGATCCGCGCGGTCTTACCTTATCAATCGTAAGCAACGAGTCAAAATAGAGAATGCTTATTCCAACTGGTGTGTAGTCCAATGTGGTGTCCCGCAAGGATCTCTTCTGGGACCCCTTTTGTTTAATATATATATTAACGCAGATGACACAACCGTTATGCTGCTAGTAACTCACCTGCGACCTTGGAATTCTACATCATTTGTGACCTGGCAAGATTATCACATTGGCTTGAAGATAACTACCTCACCATCAATGCCACTAAGACGCAGGTTATGATTGTTGGCAAATCCAACTATAATTATGAGCTCACCTTAAAGTCAAATAATATTCTGACTATCGATGAACTTAAGTTGCTGGGAGTGACGATTGACAATAAGCTCACTTTTTCTTCACATATTAAATTGGTTCTTAGTAAAATTCATGCAAAGATAGCCACCTTGCACAGAATCAGGAATTTTATTGATAGTGACACTGCGGTTACACTATATAAGTCGTACATTCTACCTCATTTTGACTATTATAGTCCTCTTCTAATAGGAATTAATCAAACTTTATCTGATAAGTTAGAAAATGCCAATTATTACCTACTTAGAACTCTCTTCAATCTACCTAAGTCTATTAGTTACCAGCAGATCTTGTTGCAGTATAATTTAGATTCCATTAAGCATAGGCGCCTGGTCCAAGCTCTGACATTTGTGTACAAAGGCTATCCCAATTATATAAGTAATATGTTTAGAATCAAAAACTGTGCTTACAATCTTCGCGGCAATGGTAGCAGAATCGATCAGCCGACCCCAATACTAGTTTTAAACACAGATCTTTTTCGTACATTGCGTGCCGCCTCTGAAACAGTATACCTTTGCAAGTTATGGAGGCCCCAAACCTTAAGAATTTTGTGGCCAAACTAAAGAAACTTAAGTTGAGCCAGGACGAGTGTCGTTGTAATTCCTGCTCTAATTAGATGCTATTTTAAATTTATAGTATGGATAGGTAATTTTATTATAGATTCTTAGTTTAGTATTTTCTTAATTTAGATACTATTGTAGATACACGTACATTTTTGTAACGAGTCCCTTTTTAGGCTCATCAATGTCACATGTTTAAATAAAGTTTTTCAGTTTTTCAGTTTCAGTTCGACAATGGAGGCAGAGAAGACAGACCCTGGGAACGAGGTAGTGATTAGAAAGCTTGTCTTCTATGAAAAAAAGGTCTTTCTGCAGGTAGCGAAAAGCATTGTGTTTTTGGTCACTTGGGATTAGTCATTATTTGGAGTTGTTTTGTTTTCTGTCTTTTGTTTTGGACGTAATTTCTTCTCTGGTACTCGCAGAAGCTGCCAAAAAGACACTTGAAGGCAAGCATTGTAATCAAACTGCCATGCAAATTTTGTGTGTTTTTAAAAGACTCGTCAAATAGACCTTTTCACTGTTTCTGACGCCATATTATTTGGGGGAGCAAACACGGCTTAAATTACAGTGAATGTATGGGAATTTTGCCAACTTTGAACCATTACTGAGTAATAATAGTGGATAGCGAGAATACCTCTCAAAAAGCAATTCTATTGAGATTATTTTCGTGAAGTATGACAATCAGAATCAAGATATAACAACCATAAACGAAATTTGTGAATTTCATATAAACCCTTGAAAACAAAATTATGCAAATTTCATTAATATCCAATTTTCAGACTTTGTGCCTTGTGCAATGATCTAAATTTCCGTTGAGTGAATGATTTAAATAAAAATGACTAAAATATTTTAAAATTTCTGAAATCTGCCTTTCTGCAGCGGAGTTATAGAGGTTTGAATTCAGCCAAAATCCCATACATTCATAGTAATTTAAACCGCGTTTGCCCCCCAGATGGCGTCAGAAACCGTGCAAAGGTCTCTTTGAGATATTTGAAAATACTACTTACTTAGAATGTCTTTATGAGTTGAATTTTGTATAGCAGATGCTTTGGTGTCTCCATGTGGTTTTGCCAAAGCAGAACGATCATGAGTTGCAATGTACGCTGCCATCTTGAAATATTAGTTGTCGTGGTAACGTTGTTGACTGGAAGAGAAGGGCCTGGAAAAAACAAGACCGCATTTAACACGAGCAGCGGACACTTCTTACTTCATGCCGAGCTTCACATTTTAACAAGCAGAAATATTGCTGGAATTTGCCGTCCCTTACGTAAGGTCTGAGTGGATTCATATGGTTTCCATAGACGAAAACCCCGTTGCCATCCCGGGAGAAAGATTAGGGAGTTTAGAGCAATTTACCCCAGGTAATGGAACTTATATTCGCCATGGGTATGTGTTTGCAAGTCTCGCCGGCTACAAGCAGTTACAAGAACAGCAAAATGGAGAGGTGAGAAATCGTTACACCATTCACAGAAATTTCATGATTGATAAGAATTCTTTGTGTGCTTTCATCGCCGTCATGGTGTCCTAGCGGTGTGAGGATCTGAAGCCTGGAAATTAATGCACCTATCAATGTTAAGCCCCTGGTGGGGACAAATGTTCAATGTTACGCCAGAGGTGGGGATTTTGACATGTTCTGAGTCCTGTTATGTTTTTTGGTCATTCTTAGCTGTTTTAGGCATAATTTTGCGAGATCTTTTCTCGACCGCCAATTAGAGAGGCAAGAAAATTGACAAGGTAGGCAACACCAAGCCGCCGGCTGATGACCTTGTCTTGTTCAAGCTGGTACTGATGCCAAACCAGTGAAGTTCTCACCTTAATTAAAAACACCAGCATCTGATCGATCACGGATGTACCCATACTTTCGCCAAATTTGAACCATAATAAAGCTTTCTCAACGTGATTGGTGCAAGAAACCAGAACAAAGGAATTCAGTCTATTCGAATTTACCAATCAATGCAACGCGAATGTTGGCAGTTCAAATGGTCGCATTTTTATGGACTAGTAACATTATCCTCCCTTTTCCAGTTGAGGGAGGGAATTGTAATTAGCTAAAACCCTTTGATTGTTAATTATTTTGTAGTTATCCAGTGCAGTATGGCCAATGTACCCTTTAAAGTGCCACTATGATCAAATTTTTACCTGTTGATATTTTAGGCGTATCACAAAGAATTCTATGAAAGAATGAAAATGCTGTTTACCGTTTGCAAATACCTGCATTAGTTCCGGAGATATGTAAGTTTGAAAACTGTGCAAAATATGCAAATGAGATGACTGATGATGTCATGCATTCAACCCCATATTACATCAAGTATATAAATGGAGCTATCTTCGCCAATTTGCAGTGCAGACCATTGAAACTTGGTAAGCTAATAGTTCTACAGAAAACACACCTACGACTATAAAACAATGTGTTCCCATGGCAACTCACTCTTTTCCAGTTCCCACCCACTTTATTTTAATATGTAAGTGATTTTCAGCTTGAAAAATGTTAAACAAGGCCACAAACTCAAGCCAACATATTTATATGCATGTTGGATCATGTATATGAGGCACCATTTGCAAATATGAAAATAGAATGCCAAAGGTGGCCACAAATGCCTTTAATATTGGAAAGGTCTGGAACCCAGTATGTTGCCATGGTAACGAAACTGTTAAGCTCAGATTGTGGAGCACATTTAATAGAACCTTACTGCAAAGAATCAAACATTTCTGATGCAAATTGGCTGAGATATCCTTTTTCATCATATTTGATCAAAATTTGGTTGAGTGTATGACGTCATCACTTGGCTAATTTGCATATTTAAAAGACTTGAATATCTCTGGAACAAAAACGTAAAATTGCCCTTTGCATACCCCTTTATGAGCCCCTTGCTAAGCTGTTTCTTTAACTCTTTCTGCAACACAGAAACCTGTTATTTCTGTCACAAGAGAAGAAGAAAAGCATGTGGTACCTGAAGTTGGGTCAGTTGTCACTTGCAAGGTTTGTGAAAAATATTGCCAGCTGCTGTTTGGTGATTACAATTAACTTTGAAAATACCTGGTTGCACAATTCCCTGCCTAGTAGAACAATTAAGGTGAAAAAACAAATGATAAGAAGATTCTTCTTTGCAATAAAATGTCAAACCACGCCTTGATGCCGGTCAGCTCATGCAGGGTGATGATGAGAAAGATGGATAATTTAGTTCAATTTCAAGGCATGGCTACTGATCTTATCACCATTTCAGGAGTTTTATTAGAAGGCAGGACCCAGGTACTACGCTGAGTACAGTACCTGCTCAAAGGAGGTCTCAAGATCAAAAACCAAACTATATATAGGGGTCCAAGGAAGGGTTACGTTTTTACAAACGTTGGCTGTGTAGCTTTTAACAGACTCAACTATTAGAGGGTAATGCGAAGTGCTAGTTTTCTACCCATATGAACCATGTGAGTGTTAGCCCTACTAATGGAAATGGGCCCACACAAGGACAGAGAAAAACTCTGATTAGGGTGGGAATTGAACCCACAACCTTTTGGTTAGATCACAGCTGCTCTACCGACTGAGCTACAAGGTCAGATGGGAGCAGGTTGTGGGAATTTAAGATATCAATGTCATGGCAATGAATATGTACAAGTATAAGGAAGGATTACGTTTTTGCAAACCTTGGCCGTGTAGCACTTATATTCAACAGACTTTACTATTAGAGGGTATATATAGGGGTGCCCGCTTCCTTTATCACAAGGTCCCCTCTACTTCGAAACTTAATGAAACCCCTGCGGCATTTTAAACAACAGGAATTTTTGTAAATTCTTTATGAACCAATTGAACATCTGGTTTCCAGGTAATAAGCACAAATCCCAGATTCTGTAAAGTGGCAATTCTTGGAGTGGAGTCGACATCTCTGAAAGAATCATTCAAAGGAACAATAAGGAAGGAAGATGTCAGAGCTACAGAAAAGGACAAAGTTGAGATGTACAAGTCATTTCGCCCTGGTGATATTGTTTTAGCTCGTGTCTTAACTCTTCATACACAGACATATCTCCTGTCAACAGCTGAAAATGAATTTGGAGTTGTATTTGCCAAGAGTGAAGCTGGTAAAAGATCTTACGGTTTTTAAACTTTTGAAAGGAATTGTTTAGATCAAATGGTTTATTGGCTTGATTATAGGCTAATAACAAGGTTGCCACGGTCTTGATCCTGGAGAAAATTAATAATTACGTGAAGAAATAACTATATTATTTATATTTTTTGAAAAAAGGAGCAGCAATGGTTCCAGTGAACTGGTGTGAGATGCAGTGCCCCAAAACAAGAGCTAAGGAATACAGAAAGGTTGCTAAGGTCCATGAAGCTTCTTGAAGGGAATTTGCTGTATTTTGGTGGGTGCACCCTTAACTTCATATTAAAACAGTGTTCAGACTTCAGGTCACACAACAAAGTCGTCATTGTAGTAGTCCAAATCATTGCCTTTGGTTTGGACAAAGAAAGGGGCGTCCTTTTCGTCGGATGGGGACTTCCCATCCCTCGGACGCGCGACGCAACACCGTTACTTGGGTACCTGCTCCGAAAGATAAGCCTTTAATGCGCTCGGAAGAATTACCGCTCGGAACTTTATAAGCGTACACTGAACAATAATGAACTACTTTACCCTATTGAAAGGGGACACTATGTTGTTATTTCTGATAGTACCATACATCCTGCAATTTTAAGGATCGTAACAGGAGCTCTATAAAACAAAAACTATAATCGTGTTAGATAAACAATCTTCAACGTGTTAAAACGCAAAAGAAGCTTAAATATGACAATCAGTTTTGGAAAGTAAAGTGGCTAAATTGGTTATTGAAAGTTGGAAATGTTTATCGCGGACCAAGCGAGAAAACTTTCTGGAAAAATTGGCCAAGTAAAAAAAGGGTTGTTAGACAGTAACTGGGAAGTGTTAACGAGGTTTCTAACCATAACTTTAATTAACGTTCGGCTATTCGCTTCTCCTTCCTTGGTCCCGTTATCACTTGTTGAGGTGCTTCAATTTTGTCAGCCATACAATAGACTGTCGTATAATTAGAGTATCCCCAAAGTTTTATCAGATTTTATCGACAGCTTCAAGTCAATTTTAAAGTTTGCTCTAAAATTAGGGTTGCCAAAGAACACAGTGGAGTGTCACAGATCTGGCTCTGTCACTTAGGTCATAACTAGGGCCACCTTTCTTGCTTTTGATCCAGATGTTGGCTAATCAACGCGTAATGTCTTTTTCTGTCTTTGCAGTTTCGTCTTGAAATATACAGTGCCTTTGGGATCCCCGGGCTGCCCATGTGAACTGTATAATGGCATGTCCGTCAAGTTTAGCAAAAGAAAGGCGGTTTGCACAGCTTGGAATCTCTGTCGCCTTCAAAGTTTAGTGTCGTTTAACTTCTTAAATGGTGAAAAGAAAATGAAATTTCTGGTTTGCTGTAACAGTTCTGCTTTCAAACATGGGGGGGGGGGGGGCATGTGACGAGTGAAAAGTTAAAGAGGAAGGCAAGGTGCAATTTTAACGGGATCTCCAAAGGTCTGTGTCAAAAATCCGTTTGCAAGATAGTAAATTCATGCACTTCATGAAGTCGATTTAAATCTATATAATAGACTTTATTCATAAATGGCGGTCAATTTATAATACTTTTGTCGAAGTGCAAATTAGCCTACCAAGCCTCGATACCCTACAGTGAATTGAAAAGAATTCTTGCTCTAAAAT
The DNA here is from genome assembly GCF_036669935.1 of Montipora foliosa. Taxonomy (NCBI): domain Eukaryota; kingdom Metazoa; phylum Cnidaria; class Anthozoa; order Scleractinia; family Acroporidae; genus Montipora; species Montipora foliosa. The sequence goes on from NC_090874.1 coordinate 2,266,734, forward strand.
GAGGCTTGGTAGGCTAATTTGCACGTGGACAAAAGAATTAAAAATGTGACCGCCATTTATGAATAAGGTCTATAACCACAGCATTCCCAAGTTCTTATGCAGTTGGAAGAAACCTAACTTTCCTCCCACTGTTTATGATTATTTTAGTTATTCATAAGTTCTATGGCCTTGTGAATCAGGTAAGTTGATAGCTGAGAGAGAGGAAATAAACGGCCAAACCGGAGCAAAGTGGATTAATTTAGGTGCCAATTTTCCAGCGCGGATAGCTGATTTTTTCAAATAACTATTGTTCTCATGCATTTGACGGTTGCTAGTGAGAGAATTTTCTCTTCACAAAGCGAAATTTATGGTAGAATATTACATGTACCCAGTCAGTACACCGTCAATTGTAACTGAGCAGCCATTAGGAGTGCACTGAAACACAATTTACTTGGGACGTTATATTGCACTTTTGTGGGTTTCGTGCTTAACAAACTTCTCGATAAACCCGGTCAAAAGTCATGAGGTTTGGACAAAGTGGCTACTCAGCAGTAAGGCTGCATTTTCAAGAGGCGCAAATCTGATAACCCATAATTCCTTGATATTCCAATCGAGGAGCGTGTTTTAAACTTACAAATACTAACCAAAGGACGTTCTTGACTTGTCAAACAAAGGACACTTTAGTTAAGCTCTCTTTCAAAACGGGTAGAGTGCATGGTACACAGCCAAGGTTACGTTTCCGTTCACTGGCTAAAAATAATATTTTTCGATATTTATCTTTGCTCTATATCCTCTGAGATAAGTGGGGTCAGCGAGACAAAGGTACATTGAAATTCCATTCTTCGAAATTATTAAGGTATTGTCAAGGACAACGTTAAAAATCAAACACGGCAAATTTGAGCTCATTGACCTGAAAAGAGACGATATATTTGCACAAAAAAGCCCCGCATACTTCAGGAACAAATGAGGCTAAATTGTTATTTTGGAACCACAATCACTGTTCCAGTTCTTGGAACACCACTTTCTGGGGCGGTTACATTTACTGGTGTAAGTGTCTAACTTATACTAGAGAATGAGGGTCAAGGTTACCTTTACACGATTACCGCAATACTTTAATACACGCAGGAATAGTCAAAAATTGCTTGTAGGTCCCGAAAACCCAGATTACTTGAAACCTAGCGCTACCGTGACATAGCATTTTTTGTGATATCCATTGCCTAATAAACTCCGCTTGACATCGCTGGTGAAACGAGAAGCGGTACTGGTTCCATTAGTTCAAGAGTCTTTGCCACTGCAACGCAATATCCGTTGTGAATATTGGCCACTGATTCCCGCTTGTGCTGGTTGACAAACGCAACATTAAAAGTACGCGTAACATTAATACTGGATGAGGGCTCACAAGGGCGAGTAAGAGCGACTAGTGTGAAGATTCTGAAATGGTGTTTTTTTTCGCAGTTAATTTCAGTATCTTAGCGAGTTAGAGTATGATTCCGTGACTCTTGAATTTTTTTTTGTGTCTATACGAAGTCCTCGATAAGTACACCTTGAGGCGATGCAAACGCAAATACTAAAAATATCTTGGCTCCTAGTACCCCATTGCGTGCCAAATGAGGAAAATCATTTATTGCTGTTAGCGGAGTAACACTGTAAACAAACATCATGAGAAAACTTTAAAGCGTAACAGGAATATACAATTAAAGGTGATTTTAAACAGATGAAAACGGAGTCGATAGTTTGCGTGAGGTTGGGTGTCGATGATGACGCACGCCCTTGAAACTTTCAGTTCTTCCATGCAACGGTGCGTCTTGTGGCCCACAGTGGAAAAATATCAGTCACCCTTCAGGTGAATTTGCGAGCGGGTGCGTCAGGCGTAACTCACGCTACATCATTATGTAGTCATCATACCTTGAAATAGCCACCAAACTACGTCAACCACCCGTATCGCTTTCTCCTTAAAAAAGGCAGTGGTGTTTATATTCACTGTGTTTTTCGCAGCGTTTTTAAGGACCGGATTTTCAAGTTGCTTAACTGAAGTGTGAAAGTTTGATTACAAACGGATGTGCGCTTGAGTGACCGAAAGAGAAATTTGCGCATGCTAATAAGCGAACAGAACGTGGCAGCCTCGGGGCAAGTTTGTCCTCATGTAACTATCAAACTTTAGATTCGCCTCTAAGAGAGAATAAAGTGTTGTATACCTTTCATGCCTTTAACTTCTATATTTCCTTCTTGGATTGTTTTTGAGGTTACTTTATATTAGTTTACAAATGTTCAAGCTAATTACGTCTGAGGTAAGGTTCAACTCTGTCTGAGCATAACTTATTTTCATTGAACGTAACGGTTTAACAGAAGAGTGACCTTACGAATGTCCAAGGAGGGGTGGGGGGGGGGGAGGGTGGGGTAATTCGGCTAAAGAAGGAAAAAGAAATACCACAGTTTTATTGATCGCATAATATTTCATCACGTTCTGAGCGTTATTCAGACGTAGACACCGTTATGTTCTTGCCATTATTTTGACGACACTGAGCTGAAGTGAAGGAGGAGCCGTGCGATAGAAGCCTTTTGTCTTTATCCATTAGCTCACAATAGTTAACAGTTTGAACCGAGTAAACACAGTCTTGATCACTTAGACCATACTTGTCCTATTGTTTGAGAGTGAGAACATGGTCCGATTCCCGATAATTTTTTCCACCTCTAAAATAATATGAAACCAAGTGTGCTACATTTTAGCAGAGAGTGTTTTTGAGTTTAAATATAGCGAATTGCAATCGCAAATTGAGAGAAATTTTACTCTGAATAAGTGAGCGTGTGCAAATACGAAACTTCTCGAACCCTAACATTTGCCAGCAATTTTCAGATAAGCTGTTTTTTCGAGAGACTGACCACTACCGTGTTCGAAATGTTGCGTATAAATGAAGATTCGTTATTGATTCAATCTTCTAACGGAGACCGGGGTTTACCTTGTCAACCTAGTAGATATCGGGTGGTCACGAAGAAGTTGGATTGATCTTGGCAGTGAAAACTGCAGTGATGGACAATAAAAAAGGGGGTTGGTTTTCTGTAACATGGAATAACATCGGAAAGATTTAGACTCAGATTGTATCAGTTGAAGAAGCGCCACGGATTCTACCAGACAGCAGAACTTAGTATTGCAAGGCGCTAGACTGTCAGCTATTGATAGCGCTGTATTTGTGGTCCTTAAAGAACGCCAACTTGACGCTGCAATTTATTTTGCCACTTGCACTAGCGTGTGACAATGCTTTCAATATCATCAACCATAGAAAAGAGTAGAAAATTTCGGCATCTGTCCGTGGCTTCGGCATGCTTTCTGTATTTTTACCTGAAAAGGAAATGCACTGGGATCGAAAAGTTCTCAGTGGTAAATTGAAACTTACCATACATAAACGTCCCTCGCAACGATATACCTCGTGTGGGAGAGCCTACTTTGCCTGGTATTGACTCATAGATAATTGTTTATTGTAAACTTTCGTCGAAACATAGCAACATAAGCCAGTCAACTTAGGACTAGTAAAATATTTCCGAGTCTGTCGAATGTTTTATGATTTCTGTTGACTTAGAGTCAGGTTTTAAACAATCAAATGTTTATACCTCGTTCACAATTGAAATGATGATGTCAATCCTTATGGGGTTTTTTTTTTAGGAAATGAAAGATAAGTTGGGTGTTCAAGCGTGGAAATCGTGCGAATGTTTTGCCACGTGCCCTCAAAATACTGAAAAGCAGGCAGTTAATTTAAATTGTGGTCGGTTCAGTACTCGAGTTTTTTTCCACCTGTCAGGCGTTCCTCTTTTTGTGGCGAGAGAGATCGTGCTGAATGAGGCAAGCCGGCGAGAATCGCTAGAAACTTAAGTTACTGTTGAAGCATTTAGGTTTCAGTTGACGATAATCTAATATAAACTTGGTGGATAATGTTATCTAGCGTACACTCGCGGAGTCTTGTCTATTTTGGTCCAAATATTCAACACAATTCTGTTTAGCATTTAAAAATTTTGATGGGAGCCAAACTAACGCGTATCCTAACCTGGCAATATTGTGTGTGTAATATGTCGCGGAGTATCCGAAGTTTTTCACTCGTTTGGTATAGGTAGAGAACCACTGAGAAATAAACCCATGGTCCGTTCATGTTATGATCCGTAAATTTACAACGATGGAAAGGAAATGCATCTGTTGTTATCATATATTTTGATTTTTGTTCGCATAAAAACAATGTAAAAAGCGCAGTTCAAGTAGGTGGAGAGTTGCATTGCCGAGTTTGGTAGAGCGCTGGTATTCATTAACAGCGCTCCATTCACTCTCGCGGAAGGGGTTTGAAAAGGCATTCAAATTAATAAAAGCAGGGCTTTTAGACTCGATAAACTACCGGGATTTGTTCAATAGCAGGTTGTAGCTTTGTTCACAAGAAAAACATTAGTTCGTTTTATGTTGTACGTGAATGGCTTTCGGTAGTGCAATTTTTTTACATCGAACAATGTTAGCTATGTTCAACTCACTAAAGTGAGTATTAAATGCAGGAAGGAAAACCTACATATGCTTTGAACTAGAAGTCAGGTACACAGCAAGAAAGCGTTTATCACAGCGGGAAAAACTCTATTAAACAGAGAGAGACATAACCAGCGACGGAGAAAATTCGGTTCGGTGAAGATGGATTCATGTTGCGACTGACTTGTGCCTTCCGGTGTGTGTTTCATCGATCGAAGAATCTTGCCAAACCCAAATCGGTCTTGTAATCCCACGATACTAGAATAATTTCAATAAGTCCAATTGTTCACGGGTTAGGCAGACTTTTAAGGCTTTTAGCATTGGCTTGTAGCGTTGCCCAGTCTATTGTCTTATTATCTGTTATTTTCTCACCTATTGTTAGAACCTTTCACGTTTGCTCCAATTTAACGCCTCCCTTTTACGAGCTTTTCAAAGCACCTAAGTAGTTCAAATTTGCACTTTTGTTTCGCATCAGCTAAGGCTAGATTCAACGCCATTGATTACAAACGACGCTCGCAGAAACTTTCAGACCACCACTCACTATCTACAATATTAAATTTTAAATTTCCCGAGGTCGATATTCTACCACAACACGGCACTGACGTCTGATTCGCTTAAATAAGACAGTTAAATATGCAAAGCGCTTTTGACCAGAAAAGACAGAGTTCTGCTGTAGTTCCCTAATTTTATTGTCACTGACCTCGGAATGTTTTCTTGTGTGCTTACTTTAATGAAACAGCTCTCATCGCAGTGTGCGGGACCCCAAATCGAGGTTTTCCTGATATAAGCACTACTTTGCAATTCACACAGTCTCCACTATAATTGCTTGGCAAATATTGACACAAATTTTTATTGAATCCTCACACAACATACACAAATTTGTTTCGAATGACAAACTGACTAAAAATGTGTTGAGTTTGGTAGTTAAATAAATGTGTTGATCCTTTTAACGAGCAAGTCGAAACTTTTCGAACGTAAATAACAGCAATTTCTATTTTTCCGTGATAGCTCTCTGTAAGAATCATTCTTGCATAAATAGTGTAGTTGTTGAAGTCCCTTCATAGTCGGGAAAACCTGATCACTTGAGTCATGTCAGAAGTTGTCAAAAATATGAAAACACGATGGAAAGACTGCCAAAGGGAAGTTCTATTTACAGCTCTTTTCATTTTACGATTTTGTTCTATGTACAGAAAAGCATGGTGTTTCGTGATCTCATATCCGTTAGCGAGAATAGCGATTCGATTGTGATCTTTCTTGTTCATGAATGACTTGTGGCAGCCACCCTCCTTCTCTAAATATTCATTCATTTTAGGTAAATACATCTTGAAAAACCAAATTGATAAAATTGCATCTCTTAATAAAAATCTCTTTCTTAGGATCGAGGAAACAATTTCTTTACATTAGCATTTTAATGTGGTTGAGTTCTAGGATAAGTTTCAATCGTCACTGAATTGTGAACGGATAACGGAGCCGGTGCACTTGAGAAAATTTAGTGTCCTAACTCTGATGGCTCCTGTAGCCCAAACAACTTGGAACCGAAGAATTGTCCAGGGATGTTTGAGAGTTTACAGTCGTAGTGTTCAATGGTTGTGATACTGGGTTAGGAATATGTAGGTCTTGTACCGAAGTTGCGTTTGAATTTTGCGAGTTCGAAGAAGACTTCGCGTTCTTGTTCATTGCTTGTGAATTTGTTTTCTTCCATTTCATCCTCCGGTTTTGGAACCAGATTTTGACTTGCCTTTCGGTGAGATTTAACTGAGATGCCATTTCAGCTCTTCTCTCCTTCGTAAGAAAGTGATTAAAATGGAATTCTTTCTCTAACTCGAGTAGCTGCTTGCGAGTGTATGCTGTTCTCTTCCGTTTCCCTTCTGAACCTCTACCGTTCCACGCAGGGTTTCCTGTAAGCAAAGCCGGACAGTTCACTATAAATATCCCCCAAATATATAAACCCCTAAACATAAGCTCTGTCTTTAAAACAAGTGCAACGTTCTTGTTAAATCACAGTTAAATGTTAGCTAATGGCAATCGCTTATTAAGTACAGTTTTATGGCGCGTCAAGTATCGACAGTAGTTAAATATCGTGGCGTAAGGTGCCCGTAAATATAGTCTGTGTGGTCACAGATTGCCATTCGATGGCAAATTTTGAACAATTAGTCAAACTAATACTGAATTAATGCTTGTAAACCGTATAAGTTGTTTGTTACTTTCCAAACAGTTCGCAAAGTTAGGAACGAAAGCGAGAGTAACGAAGGCTTTCAGTTTATGCGATTAACTTTTGCGGGTTTCGCATTTATGATGTGAAGAAGGAAGTCGAGTTGTTACTAACCTGCTGCAGTCGAATTTTGCCACCAGTTTTCCGGTGAAGAGGTGCTTTTAAGCCAGGCATATTGATGGAACGAACAGTTATGACCAGCTTCTTGAGGCGGGTAGTAGTTTTGATGATCAATTGGAAGCGATGCTCCGTTCTGCGCTGAAATCGGCACGTTGCCATACGCGGGTGGCTCGGTGGTATACCCATTGACTTGCCCGAGGTTTCCCTGCGGCATGGGTGACATGAAATTTGGTAGAGGCGACTGATTATAGTAATTTGGTGACTGCATACGGCAAGGAGAAAAGGGAAAATCCAATTGCTGTCCATGCGAGCCGGACTCCTTTGCCTGAAGGTTGCTACCAAAGTATGGATAATTTGACTGCATTGCACCCGTCGTCATCCTTGCGCGTACAACAAGAAAAGCCACTGAGTGGAGTGCGCCGTGGGTATTTATAAATTTGTGTTTTGTATGATAAATAATGTAGAACGCCAGACAAGCGTGACGTATGTCACCTGGGTTGAAACGTCTTGTAAACGCATTATTAAGTATTGAAAAGGCCTTAATTAACGTAAAAGCCCCAATACTGTACCTTGTGTGCCAATAGGCGATTTTTGGAAATTTGAGTGTGGGATTTTGACAAGAATAAAATATGCAAGGGTGCGCTCGACGCAAAAAGAAAGACTAGCGAAAAAAAGCGCTTGGGTGAAATGGTGCACCTGATCTAGTGAAAGATGGTTTCTTTTTCTCAGGCTCTTTTATCGCGTCGAGAACACGTAAACAAAAAAAGACAATATTCACTTCTTTTTTGTCGTATCAAGTATTGAAATATTTCAAGCTTCAGTAAAGATCTCTTGTTGAATCGAAAGTGTTCATGCGGGACAGCTCTGCTCAGTTCTAGATCTTCAAATCGTATTAACTTGGTGTCAGTCATTTATCACTGCAGGGAGACTACATTACTAGTTTGATTTAAAAGAACTTGGCATTTTGGTGTGGTTTTACAAATATGAAATAAAGAGTCTCTTATTAATAGAATCTTGCTGAGATTTCGAATTGTTTCAAGACACACTGTGTTTTGTTCGTAAAATAGTACTTCCTGCGTTTAACATCTGTCTAAGGTAAACATTGATAAAGTTGGGGACGATTCTATCTCCCTTGCTTGCGGGCCTGCCGGAAGACAAACAAGCTTTGTTATCAAATCACAAGTTCAATTTTCAGTGTGTTAAGTCGATTTGAAGGCGTGGATATTATAAAATTTCCCAGTTTCGTTGTCGACCGAGCTGTCATATGCAAACTTGATGTCAGAACAATTTTAATGCCTCAATTTTAAAGGGGCTACCTAGCCCAATTCGTCAGATGATAAAAATTTGAGAGATAAGAAATTAAAAGTAAGAATCACACCAGCTGTGGTTATGAGGCAGGTAGTGTTGATAAAGGTACATTTTTAATTTCTCATTTCGCCTGCGCCTTAATCAACCTCCAATTGTCGAATTCATCGTAAATTTGCTGTGATTTGCTTGAACTGAGGTGTTAACAAAGAGTCCCCCTTGCCAGTAAAGAAAAAAAGCCACACAACAATAAAAGCTATGTTACACTAATGAAAATGATGTACTAGATAAAAAGTTAAAAGAAGGTAGAAATGTAACCTTGACAGAGAAAGGTAAGCCGAATGCAATTTGTTTTTTTCTTTTTTTGCGAATTGGCGCTGACTGCACTCATTTAGGTCTTTGCCGGAACAGCAGATGACTTCTCTCAGTTTTTCCATTGATGAAAACTTTTAATTGATTATAAAAATGGTCAAAACACTCTGCTAACTACCTTAAACGTTTTAAGAAATTCAGGACATATAACAATGTTTTCCTCTCGTTCTTTAGTTTATTCAAACACTGCATCCGGAACATAAAATTTTAAAAATGTTGGACAGAATTAACATGTCAAGGCCTTAATTTATAGCACAGCCTGCATTATGAGGCTATAAATCTCTTTTAAATTTTATTTTAATATTCACGTTCTTCACGAAGGCCTTATTTGCTCTTGAATATAAAAATCCGAAGTGTTAGTTTGCTTTAGCTTTGGTGAAAGCAACCATTTAGTAAATATACCGTCTTAGCAGGTGTCCATAAAATGCCATTTTATTGATTTGCGAACTCCAATAGCAATTTTCATATTACATAATTCATCTCTGTAACACTAGGCGACAAGAGCTTCTATAAAGAGAAGAAAAGTAACGCGAAAGAAGAGCGTACATTAGGTTGATTGAAAAACGAGGATTCACCGACTGAATATTGTCGCTACACCATGTTGCCGGCCATTTCACACAAGCGCGTAATTTCAATATAAGGTTGACTAGGTATTTTGACGCGCTATGTCTTAACCACAATAGCGAAATCTGTGAACTCTGAGAAAGCGTCAAAGTATTATTTTCTTGTGTTCAGGCTCTAAAAACAAAGGAATGTTGCTCCTGTAAGGAAGAAAGAGTAAAGAACGACGCGCTTTGCTTTTGTGCGGCTGAAAAGTTTTTTTTCAGCATTTTTAACTCGACCGGAAATTAACAGTGTGGGAGATCAAAGGGCAGAAAGATGAGCTTGCACCATTTCAATATTAATCCTATAGTCTATTCTGTTCCCGCTCGCCTTTCATCATCTCCTCCCACCAAATGACTTAACAATTCACTTGACAAATATCAAATATTTGTTAACCAAATTTACCTGTTCGCAGTCGAGTCGTAAATATTTTGCGTCGGCTTTCCTACAAAAACGGCGAAAACGCTGCCTTCTAGTAAATCACGTTGCGACCTTTAATATAAGTTAAGTTAGTTTTTTTGTTTAATAACAAGCGTTATGGTAGCTGGATCTTCTTTGCGACCAAAAGTTGCTTTTGGATTGCTCCGAGGGGGTGGTTTTAAACTTGCCTTTGTTATGCATATATGTATATAAATATGTGAAAACATTATCATTGAGGTTCGAATGTGTAGAATTCAATTTTTTTGTTTATAGCGATTCAGAACACGCTCGAGATTCACCGTGGCTTAACCTGTGCCTCACCTAAATTGAACTCAGTGCTACAAATCTTTCAGAAAAGTGCGTAACGTATGAGTTGGAGGTACTTAGGGGGTAAATTGCTAACCACCTAACCACGTCACCCAGGACAGTTGAAAAATTACGAAACCGTAAACCGAGGTCTTGCATGGTTGCTTCCACAATAATAAACAATACAGGCATTGATCAAGAAGCGTATGGAACATCTACATAAGTAAAACTAACTGAATAATCCTTAATTGAGGTGAATGGCTAGAACATTCAAAGTACTTCTTGACTGACTCGTCTGCGTTTAATTTCCAGTTTAACCATACCTTTTATGCTTTGCGAAACATAGCAAAACCTGGATTGGGGAGACTCTGACAAAGTGCAAAGGAGTAGAAATTAACTACAGATCTTCTTTGGGTTGTCGCATTGAGTATATGTTTTCGCTAAATCGCTGATTTTTTTTCCAGCTTTTTTATCAGCAACTTTAAGCACTAGCTTCTGTCCCAGTATCTCTTAAGTTGAATGACTTGTTTTGCAGTTCCTCTTTTTCTTTCAAAGTTTTCACTGTGATATTCTGAAATTTAATTCCCTGTGTTTAGAGCGAATGACGTACTGAATCATCAAATTAGTCAACTGATTTTCAGAACATTACGGCTATCGATACGTCTCCTAACTTTTGAACGGTACCGGAAAATGATCTGTAGGACTTCAGTTACTACGACAAAATATGGAAAATGAGTCCCTAGTTAGACTAGATAGGAATAATTCAAGTGCTGTAGTTAGAACATCAAATTGAAGTGATTTGACCATTTGAAAAATGTCCCAGAACTTTGCTCTCACTTTAATTTGTAGGAATAAGAATTGAAAAAACAACAGATATTTTTTTGCTGTGAAGTCCGCGAGTTTAGTTTAGTGAAATACCCATGACTTAAGAGTATTGAATGCAAACGAGTTGACGCAAGTTCACAGATCGTTTAATGAAATCCATAGAAGACTAGCCACTTTTTACCTTGTGTGTGTTTTAACATACCATTAATCAACCTCAAATATTCGGAAATAATTGCGACGAGAACTAGAACTTTTCTGCAGAAAATTGCTTAACTTTGGAAGAAATGTACTAGAGAAAAAGAAATTTTCTGTTAAATGATATGATACAGGACGAAGATTCTGTTCGACATGTCATCGGATGTATGGATATCATTTGTTAACTCCCTTAGGACGCGACAATAACTGCAATCAACTACAGTTATATTCAAGTTGATCCTTTATTAGTAGATGAGAAAATCATTAACTGTTGATTTTAAAACTCTCAAAGAAAATTCCCCAAATCAACCTGAATCTTCAATGATATGACTTGTGAAATGAATTCCGTATCCTCGCTTTTCTGCGAGCATGGTTGGCCATGACCTACGGTTTTCGCCGCCATACATCGCGATCAAGTTTTAACATGCACTGTCCGCAGTGACGTTCTTTAAAGTTCGTGTCTTGTTATACTGTACGACTCTACGTAATATCACCATTGCTTTATGAACAGTGGCAAATTGCCAACTATTTTAGATTAAATAATTTTGAGCTTAACGAAGTCGAAACTGTGCTCTTTACCCTAGATCACTGCCGAGACACTTCCTCAAACTGAACCTATTTAGCCCTATAAAAGGACTCGTTTCCTTTAAACTCTACGCCTCTACATTAGTCCTCTACCTTTATTTAAACCATAATTTGTTTTTGTTTTTTTTTTCATCCAAGTGCCGCTTCAAAGCCGATAAAAGCACCGAAGACGGTAGATAATGCGAGCCTAAGCTCGCGAACTGTCATTTATCATCTTGTTTCATTATAAGCTTAAGATGTGCGATCAATAAATTGCGCCAGCTACGGTGAAAAAGAAGGTGTTTGTGTTACGGAAAGGTACCCCTGGTTGAGTTGAATCAGAGCGCCTAAACTGAGAAGACAATTAAGACAATTTGTTCTTTCAGTCTAAAGGATAACGAGCTTAAGCTCGAGAACGGACAGTCCTTTATCATCTCGTTTCATTATGAGCTTAAGATGTGCGATTAATAAATTGCACCAGCCATGATGTAGAAGAAAGTAGTTTACTCTACATTAAAAGAAATATTCTTGATAAAAAAATGTGTATACCTATGTATATGTATTGTACACTATATATATACGGCTCAAAAGCTCGCTAGTTTGAGCACTCTGGCATGGCTTAGATGTACCACATGTGTGGGACATTTGGGGTGGCTTTTTAAGCTAACCTCCATCCTAGACATCAGCACTGCATTGAGGAGGCCCAGAAGGCCAAATATATATATATATATATATATATATATATAAAGCGCTTCAGCTGAGTTAACATTTTAGGGTTTCGTTTAAGCCTAAACAACTTTACAGGCCATAGTGTTTTCTACTTCTGATTTGAGTGTGAGTGTTAACAAGTACTAACAAGGAATCATAACAAACCAACTTCAAAACTCCAATTTCAGTTCTAAAGGTAAAAAAAAAAGTAAAAAAGGAAGGAAGACGTCCTTTAAGACCGTGAAAGTAAAGGCGATTTTGCAGAACAAATCCAGTTGTATAGTTATCTTCACTCAACTGATGAATTAACGTCGTTTTAGCTAAAATGTCACAGTGGATCATTCAAGTAATTAGCGAAAACTATCCTATGGTACGGTTTTTGTAGCTGTTCACAATTAACTTGAAAGCACGCGGATAACGTTTAAAATAATGAGTTACACCCGAAATTTGGTTCTACCCGAACACTTAATTCCTTCATTGTTTTCCATTTTTACCGGTTATTGCATACGGAAGATCCACTACAGTAAATACTGTCTGGTTATCGAGTCTACTCTGGTACTCAGTTATAATTCGATGCACTCAGTGGATAAGACTGTAGTTCAAACGTTTGAATGCTCGCAATAAACGTTCTCAATCTTGACAATTCAGATGAAGGCCCCGGCGTGCTTAAAAAAGTCTGACGCTTTGCGCTTGTCTCGAGTTCTTCTATAGTGAAAGCTACTATCAGTCGGTAGAGCTGAAGGTCGTGGGTTCAATTCCCACCCGGGTCAAAGATTTTCTCTGTCCTTTTGTGGGCCCATTTATATCAGTAAGGATAACGCTCATATGGTTTGTATGGGTTAAAAACTAGCACTTCACGTTACACTCTATAATAGTTAAGAAAGCTACTATCAGCTGAGCAACACCTCATGTTGTATTTAGTGTTTAATACTAACATAGAGCTTTATTTTCTGCAAATTGTAAGGAAATCGAATAACAATACTGAACGGTACTGTCTCTGCCAATGAACCTTTCACTTTCACAAAATGAATCTGATGCCCGACTGTTGATGAAATGGTTCTTCACTCTTCAAAAGTGTACATGTGGTAAACTATATTGGGGCAGCCGTATTTGTATAGCTACCACAGAAATAGTTGTGTCCCAAGATATATATGAACCGCCAAGAGTCAACGTTTGCATGTATGTACACAGTAGTTGTATTAGCTTTGTGGTATTCATCACGTACTCATCAGCCCAGAATCGTCTCCTAGGTTTTATTTCGTTAAATTTCAGTTTGTTAGTTAAGGCCTGTGATTGTGAAACCTGCAAAACACTTCAACAGAGGGGATAACTTTAAGCTTTGATTCACTGACTCAAACTTAACGACTACAATTTTATTGCACAACAAAAGTGACTTCAAAATAAAGTGAAGGTGCACTGACAATTTGATGGTGATTCGAAGACTACAGGGTAAGAGCTTCGTTGCATGTTCGCATTTCAAGAAACTCAATGAAATGATGAGAGTGTTGTTTCAAATATTTCACATTAACTGCAGGAAGCCGACAGGTTTTATTGACCCACACACTGAAATACATATGAAGAGACGTAAATCTATGCTCCGATGACAATGAAATCTAAACCTTTGCTTTAAAACGTAAAAAACGTTCACGCGGGGAACTTTTTGCCGGTTTCTATATTTCGTAATTAAACAAATAGCTTTTGTAAAAGCAGTACTTTCGCCTAGGGTTAATGTTTTTTCGATTTAAACGGTTTCTGCCTGTTTTGATTGCACTTTTTCAAGTCGGTCTTGAATAATGTCAAAACTGACACAACAATTGAATATTTCATTCGACAATGAAATGCAAACATCATAAAATGGCACTTAGCTATAATTTTTACGACGTAGCTTTAAAAACATCCTGAAGTTAATGGCAGTTTTATTGCTGTTGAGTTGAATACCAACTCCGACTTGAAGCCTCGCTATGACTGTTTAACTGCTCCTGATCAACTTCCGTCTTTTCATATTGTAATTTATAGCTTTCTTTTCTTGTCGGCGTTCTACTGTGCAGCTGGCTGCGAAGGTAGCTAAGTTTAATTAATCGAAAGCAAACCCTCTTACTGGTGTCTCTTTAGGTATTGTTTGGATACATCGCCTGCTCAGTGTATTCAATTGTATTACCCTCACGTATTCTGGAATATTTCTAGCAGATTCTTTTCAATATTCAATCTCGAGGCGCTGCTGTGTTGACACTTGTATATCAATTCAGCAAGCAATATTTGATTAATTGCATATCTTTCTTTTTCTTATTTATTGATCGTGTCAGATTTCAATTAAGGTAGTGCTGTACTGCCTGCTAAATCCTGTCTTAGCTAACCAAGAATTTATTAAGGCCTTCGTCGAATAAACATTTTCATAAGTGGATGGTTGTACTGTTTAATTGGAATCTTGCGGTGGACTAAGATTGATGACTTCATCTTTATTGTGCCAAACACGAAATAAAAATGACAATCTGAAGTCAGGAAAGAAAAATTTTGTCTCGCCAGCCTCCTTTAGTGACAGACAGAATCTATCAGCGCCGTTTAAAACATCACCGTCTTTTTTCTGCCTTTTTTTAATCAAGAATTTTTAGGGAAACAAAAGCAATAAAATTTCTAATTTGATGTAAATTTTCACTAGGCGGAGAAATTGACTTAAATTCTGTTAAAAACGTCTTCGTGTAAGAATTACAAGGTTCTTTTTGGCAAGGTTTAATAAGGCCGTTTTATGATATAAAAGTATTCATTCAGAGAGTGTGTGTGTAGAGATTGCGCGCATGTGTTTTACTCCTCGCACTGTTGTCCATCACGAGAGCTTTTTAAATCAAGTTGTTATGGGTGACCCCTCAAATGAAATTTGCGACCTATGCCTCCTTATGGTATAAAACATCAAACTCTTGTCCTCTGAAACGAACGTCTTCAACTCAGTCCTTTCGGCAGATCTGTGTGATTGGTGAAACGGTACTGAGGTTGTCACGAGACAAAGTTTGGTCGCGTGCGAAATTACAAGAATTGTTTCGTTTTGGGAAAAATAAAGCCATTAACCCCGGGTTACCTTTGATTGAGATTCAATTGATGGTAACGTTTTTCGACAGGAAATAGAATTTTCAGAATCTTCTTCATTCATCCACCGAGTGTTTAGACCCGCGAATGGCCAACACCGGACAATTAGACATAGTGAATACACTGTCCAAGTTATCTTTTAGTTTAATGATCGGATTCCAGTTTTGCTCACAGGAAACTATCACTATATTTACGATGTCCGGTTAACCAAAATTGAAAGGACATTCAGCCAAATAATGAGTGCGCTTTTTATTTCTGCGTACTGTAGGTCGACATGTTTAGAGACACTGTACTTTGAGAAAAGAAATCGCAAAGGTTCACCCTTCACACATCTGTCCGTTATGGAAAAGCTTTCAGCTTTCTTTTACGTCTTTTAACTTATCGCTTAATAACTTGTCTAAGACAATTGCTTCCTTGATATCTGGTCTTTTCATGCAATAGTGTTTACTGAAATTCTCGTGCAGGCAAGCGAAACCATATCTATTTAAGCAGGCCCTACAGAAAAAGCAAGAATTGAGTACAGTTTTTTAAAGATGGATATTGGTTTAACCACCTCAAACCATTTATAATCCTTACATGCGGAAAAAAAAAGTTAATATTTTTTTCTTCTAAGAATACTTTTTTGGCCGTTAGTACTTTCATATTGTAGTTAACTCCTTGTTTCCTCAATAAGGAATGCGAACGTTCTGTCTGCTAAAGAAAAACTACAATACGTTACAGCAAGAATTCTCGCTTTCAAACGGTGAATAGTTTGAATAGGTATCTGTTGTATCTAAAATGAAAGAGGGATTTTAAAGGAAGTTAGAGGAAGAGCAATATCGCTGGAATTATTAAGAGAAGCCAAAATGGAGCGCCTCCTTCAGAAAGCCTCTGGTTCTAAAGCCATTTTATAGAACCATTTGGTCACTTAAAAATCTCACAGTATTTCAGAGCATTACTCAAAGCCTTTCTTGACTTGAAAAGTATTCTTTATTGCTTTTTAATGTGATCGTGTACTAAGGTTTCCTCGTTATCTTATTTTTTAAACTATACATATGTACAACGGGCTGTCTTTATGATAATTAATTATTCATTCGACGTTGTACAAGGAATCAAGTTCATAGTGGTTAGACAACTACCCAAAAAGAAGTCAGCGATGCGATCTTCGTCCGTTTTCGACGCAAACTCAAGTTAATGGTATTGAAAGGGAAAAGTGAAAGTAAAATGAGAAGTAACAACTAGTTTGTTCAATGTGAGCTGCTCAAGGTGTGCTTCGCGTTAGATTTTGCATACCAGTATCAGTAAGGGAAAAGTGAAAGTTTTAACCTACTTTTGTTTGCTGGTGGACTTTATGGTCCGTTGGTTTTCTTGAAAGCGTCTGCTATATTTTAAAAAGAGTACGACAAAACCTTGTAGATTGCTGTTCAGTAGTGTGTAGATGATACGCATAAACGGTGTCTTTTGTGATTTATTCTCCACATTTATTTCTTATACTAAGAACTTGAGTCCAGCAATTTTTTGTCAAACCTAGATTGTGTTCGCTGAAATACTTTTGAATATCACTGGAAGTTACAAACTGATAAATGCCGCCACGAATGCACTTACCTTTCAAATCCTTCTTGCAACAAGGAAAGTGCTCTGCCAGTGATCTACCGAAGGACGGTAAAAAAGTGCATTTGTCGTTCCGTCTTTAAACGACCATTATTTGTCAGCTCTTTTTTGCGGGACAAAACAAGTAGTAAACTGAACTGAAACGGAGTACCTCTCGTGTTTTCGAAACTACAACTTTGCTGTGACTGCATGTTCATTTTAGAAAGCAATTTCAAAGGAGCAACGAGATATGCATATTTCGATGGTTTTTTAAAACAGCACAATGTAGCCATGTTTTTCCTTCAAGTTAAGCTGGGCTTTCTCGGGTTGAGCAAACTGTAGCTTGAATGGTGAAAAATGAAATAATGATTCGCGTCGGTTCGGTAGGTGTATACTGATTTTTTTTCAAGTGCCTTACTTTGTAATACGCTTTATATTAGACTCGAAATCATTTCTCTGTGACAAATATCTTTAAAAGAAGCAGTTATAGCAGCATTTGTCGCAATCACCAAGTCATTATGTTGGTTTTATTGGTTATGGAACAGTGACTTAAGGAGCCACAAGTACGGTAAAATTGCTTTCATGCTGTAAGATTATCCCTTAACATCAAATAATGAAGAAAATGTTCAGTTTTATGGCTGAATGAAATTTCATTTTTTTATCTAGCTAACAATCAGTACCAGTATTGGTCACGTCCTTGTTTTGATCATATCCCAGTCGCACTTAACACACCTGCCGTGGAGACGCAAAGGAGATTTGGAGGGATATTTATTTTCTTTCTGTCCGCCATTTCTTCAGACGAACGTGTCCTACGGTTACTTTTCAATAACTTTTATCATATAGCATTAGCATGTGTATTACTTAAGTAGACTTAGCTGCTAAGGAAGGAGAGTTTCTCCGGCTACAAGTGAAAAGAGAGGCCTGCTACTGTTTTTTTTTTTTTAATTTCTTCGGGTCTTCGCGTAAGGCCAGTGACTGACATCATCAATTTGAATTTCTTAATAGAGAACAAAGAAGCTCCAGAAGGCAAGCTCTATCCCTCGATTACCGTTTTCTATTGGCATTTCTCTTTTGCCTTCAATGTGCCTTATTTTTACTTGTAAAGTCAGTAAAGTTCTCTAAGACAGACACCATATGCCCCACCTGTCCATCTAAGAGAGGCATATGCCTTTTATGCAAAGATTCCGGGCTGCTCATTCTCCAGATAACTTACGTCCTGCTAATCACTACCTGACATAACAATGTCAACTGAGAAAGAAACGTCCGCTTTTTCTGTTATGAACATGTGGAATATGTTACTGTAGAACTAATATTGCTGCCCGTAATCTTGTTGGGTGTTGTATTTTACATATCTTCTTCGGTTTCAATTTAACGGAGATCACGCTTCTCATATGTCCCTTGGTTGTTTTTAATCAAAGCGTACGATATCCGAGTTGACTCGACAGGACAGTTATCAAACTTTAACAAATTAACAAAAGGAACGGGATCACTACTCTGACGGCCTAAATTGTATGGATTTGTTGCTGTTTATTTAAGACGCTCGTTCAAACTCCTATCTCTTTACTTCAGTAGTCTTTCACCATTCATTTAAGAATAGTCCAGCTCTCCGTTTGCATGCCATACCAATTAAGGAGGGAAATAGTAGCTGAACCTAACCTTCTCATGAGGACCAAGCTGTTAAAAAAGAATATTAGTTGTCCACTCCAATTTCTTTCTAACTCAAATTGTTTCCAATTTGAACAGTGATTTCCGTTTCTTCTGAGTGATCGCTGAAAGTAGGAAGCAGGGACGTCGCAGTGGTGTGCATCCTGGCTCCCCACCAATGCACTCCTACTTCGGTTCCCGATGACGCCCCGACGCGGGTTGCCGAGTTTGTTGAAGTTACTCAGTCTCCTGTGCTCATGTGGGTTTTTCTAAGTTATTTTCCCCTCTCCTAGTTAAAAATAAAGTCTTCGATACATGTTTCTTTTTAAGTCGTGAAAATTGACAAACATGAAGCAAGATCTCAGTCGGTTTTCATTTTCTTTTTGCCATGAAAGTATCGAATATAGACGATAATCATCAGACTGGCGAATGCCATTCCAGTGCAAGCCCTTACTATATCATTTACTGGAAAGGGCAAAGGTGTATTGACAATGAACACAATAAACTCATCTGTTAAGGAACAAAACGTGTAGTTTTCTTGCACAACGTAAGCACGAAAGTGATACAATCCGGAACCTTTAAACTGTATGGAACTGTTCAATTCTTGTTTCAACACTGCAGATGAAAAACCTGAGAAAGTTAAGTCACTCGATGAAAGTATCAAGAAATCCTGCCTTTGATTAAGTTCCTCCAGATAAAATGGGAATTCTAGCGCTTGTGTATCGCTGTCTTCTTGTAATACAACAAAACTGGGCTTGAGAGTTTCGCTAAACAGCATTCGATACACAGTGTCTATGCAGTCGGAATGCTGAACAAGGGAAGATCCTCTCATTTGGTCTGTACATCCACATTCTGATCGATACGTTTTCCCCTTGCACTGTTTATAACGCAGCGTATTTCTTGTTGCGGCGTAACTAGTTTTGTAGAGGGGTTTCTGCGGGTCAACATTGTACGTATTTTCCGACATCGGTATCGCTTTACCTCTTGAGGAAGGGGCTCTGTAATTGAATGGAATTCTGAAGTTTCTCACAATGTCTTTGAAGTCAGTCACTTCGCCATATAAAAAGTCATTCAGAGAGAAAGGTACGGGGTACAAAAAACGCAGCTTTTTAGTGGGTGAGCAGCCTCCGTGAAAAGTATAGGATGCCGTCTTGCACAACAGAGAAATCGTGTGATGCAGTCTCACAGAAATTGATGAAATTCCTCTAATCGTAAATGGTCTTTTTGTAAGAGTTATATTAAGAGTATGGTTCATGTTGGACATACGGTAGAAGGACTCTACTTGGAATAAGAAGGTGTTGCCAATGTACGCTCTTAATGGAAGCTCTGTTGGACTTTCGTCGGTAAAACCTTTACCCATACTGCGGATAGTGAGGGAAATCTTCTGGTTGGAATCCAAATGGTAGAGCCCGAGTTCACTGAGCGGTTCTTCAACAAGAAAATGCCGACACTCATCCTCTGCTAGCCACCAACCTTGAACATGAGGTTGTGGAATGAAAGGCACGTAGGACTCATTGTTATGGTTCGCCTTGTAGATACCCCAGTTGTCTGTATATTTTCCGGGTTTTATATTATCGGATGTGATGACGCAAACTGCAGCACTTAAAACAGATATGATTAAAGCCCATCCATGGTTGTGTTTCAAGACTCCTCCAACCATTTCGTTTGAAAACGAAAACTTCCCATCGTCGCTTATTATTTCAGCCAAGCCGCTGTCATTATCTGTTTGGCTTATACGAAGCAATGAGGAATCCGAAGCGCGAAAGGCGTGGAAAGGACGAAGATCAACAAGAAACCAAGTTCCTTTTTCGAAAACCCCAACATAGGTATCTGTACCGTTCAATGCCGAAGGAAGCCTACCAATTGCCAACGAAGGACTGGCACATGTCGCTAAAATCAGACTTAATCCTCCAAGTAAATAAAGTGTTTTACCAATGTCTTCCCCTCGCCATCCAGAATTGTTAACTAAGTTATGAAGTTGTAAGTAAGCGTACGTACCCGTGATGTTTATTTCAAGGTCGTACCGAAGAGCAGGGGATTCTGATGTATTCGCAAACGGGATTGGCTGTATGATGTCACCGATAGCACGGGCGCTAAACTCAGTTATGCTTGAACTTTCTTTCAATTTAGTTATAAGGGCGGAACCACCATTTTTTATTCGAAGAATCCTTCCGACATCAGAAGCGTGAAAATACTCGCGGCAGTCAATATGGTCTGAAAAAAAAGCATCCCCGCAAAAAGCAGAAAATTCAACTTCTCTCTCAGAGACAAAGGTCACAAGAAGTGGTCTGAAAAGAAAAATCCTGTCTTCTCTTATTTTTGTTCCAAAATCGATGTTGTAAGTCATGAACTGGAGCGCATTAGAAATGTTCTTTATGCAGATTATGTTGACTGACTTTTGGTGACGAAAACTTGCCATCTTGAATGAACAGAGGGGGTTCTTTTGAGATGACTCGATTTGACTTACTCGCGGAATGCCTGACCAACCACAATACAAAGCGCCATGTTTTGTCACCAGAACAAAAGCATCTCCCATGGTGTTAGCAAATAGTGATGATACTGAGTCACCTCGTAGATACCTGTCCAACACTGACTGAAACGAGTTTCCTCCATCAACAGATAGCCATACCTGTGTGACACAGTGGATTTAGTGTGAAAGGTCGAATGGCAGTCTTCTCGTCCCCAGAGGACGCGACTCTTTCGGTAAGCGCCAAAAGAATCGCGGACTCTAGGTTTTGTCAATCAGACTTCCTTTTTTGAGATTTTTAAGGGAGGGGAGGGGGAGGTGACTCTTAACTACCAAACCGCTGCTATGGACCCCTTCAAACAGTCATTTTTCAAATTCGATCCTCAAACTCTACAGTTATTTTTTTTTGCCAAGTGTGTTGTATTTAACATTCCTTTGTCTAGTTTAACTCACAAGCATATTGGTAAATCACGTGACCAAAACAGAAAACGCCTAAAACCTCAGCGAGTTAACTATGTTTTTCACAATTTTTTTAACGCAATAGTATGAGAACATTCTAACACACAATCTGCAGCATGGATTTTTATTTCTCAAAAAAATTATGACTTTATAAGGCACTCCTTTGATACACGTTTCAAAATATCAGTCCCTTTTTGTCCAAATGGAAATGTCATGCTACAGTTTACGAAAAATGATGGGATGGTTCCCATCTGGTAAAAAGATCGCCTCTTTCTTTCGTTTCCTGAAAGCTTTTCCCTATTTTTCAGTGAAACGAGCGGCAGAGGCATGGAACTAGTGACGCATGCGCCTTCTGATTGAAGTCATGTCAGATTTCCACTCAACCATCCATGCAACTTTTTTGTAGGGCTCTTTGACTAAAAAGCATCCATAGCAACCATTACCTTTCTGTAGTTAAGGACGGTCGCGCCCAAAATGTTCCCTACGTACAGATTTTTTTAAAACTTGCCACGCAGAAAGGTAATGACCTACTTTTGCCAAAAAGGCAAAAAATGGGGGGTCACCGTGCTCGTTTTCGAGATCATGAAGTGCACTTTTAGAAGATTGCGTTATTTTAAGACGATCTTAGCTTACAACTGTCAGCAATAAAAAAGCTACATTAGTGAAATTTAGATCAGGTAAACGTACTCAATTCAACATAACTAATATAACTAAATTAACCTTTGCAGCTGATGTCTTTTTCTGAGGTGAAATAGACCTTGAAAAACGATACATATTAGTCTAAGAAAGAAAACTTCGGCTTACCTGGGATCCGTAAACGAATATTACATGAGTATGAGCGTGAGAGATGATCCTTGAGAATGTTAGATTATCCGGAAATCGGAACACTGGCTGTACGAGTTTGGCGTGATGTGGATCAAGAACTGCTACCAAGGAACAATCCTAGTAACGCAGATGAGTACACTACATCAAATTCTTTTTTTTAAGAGTCGCAGAATCTTTGTGCTTAAAAAAACACCTTGACCTTATTCTTTGCCTCTTTTCGCTTTTCTGGTGAAATTCTCTCCATTTTGACGTCGGGGTTTTACTTGTTTTTATTGATAAGTGTTTTGGAATAAGTAGGGAACCACCTGAAAGAACCTTGCGATATTAGGAGAATTGCATAAGAGTTAAGTTATACGTTTTGAGAAAGTGAAGACACCTCTACCCCCTAGTCTCTTTGCACCCTCGCTTCCCCCTTGGAGGAGGTGTGGTTGCAGTGTAAATGCGAGAAAGACATTTCAAATAAAAAGAAAGAACGACTCAATCACTGTTTTCCCTTGTTTCATCCAACTTGATTTATTTTTTCAATTTTATGGGCTACAATGTAAACTTCTGGGTTTTCGGTATTAGCCAATAAAGTTCTCTATTATATATTACTACTTTTGTCAAATGCAAATCTGTGTGGACCTCCATAAAAATGCTGAAGAAATTGACAAGGAGCAAATTTGCCCACAGTACAATAAAATAACAAAATGGCTTCATAGAAGGGGAAAAGATGTTTTATACCTTCTTAAGTTCCTTCATGAGCAAAACCACTGCTCTTCTTTGAATGTCCCAAGACACGCCCAGTAATAACATATCTTTCAGCGATGCAGGCAATGCATATGAGGACCATTCTTCGAACGGAGGTTCACTTGTGAGAACCATTGAAGTTTCATCGTCAGACATTGTATCGGTATAAATCAAGTATGATACCTGCTTTCTGATTAACAGGTCATGTCGATCGCAATGACTAGTATGATAAAATTTGAGCCTTCCGGGTGTAACTGATCCTGCTTTAAATGCTTGATCAAGTGATTTGGGAATGTTGGTTACTTGGTAGAACTTGACCTGAAACAGACGATATTAAAAAAAATAAGAAACATGAGTTGACTACCATCCCTGTCCAAAGCTGCTAGGATAACTCGTAGCACCCCTGTTCCTTTGTCAGGAAGCTTTGGTTAAATAATTCTTATTAGAACATTTGTTTTGGGATTTGTGTCAATAATGAACAGGGAATAGAATGCAGCCAGCAGATCTCCACTTATGTCCAGAATTACACCTAAATACACGCACGCCCAATTGAAGTGTTCCTTTAAAACGTCCAAACATTCGCTACCTATTTCCAACAATAACGTTAAGCGTTATTTTTGGGTTGGGGTAAATATAGCTGTTTATCATTTAATTAAGAAGCAGCATTTGATTTTGGGGACACTTTGTGTCTTTAATTGTCCGTATTCTGAGAAGCGAGTAATGTTGAAGATGGGGAGAACAGCCAGAGGACACCTCGTGACGCTTATTGAAGTCGGCGTGCATCTAAGCATGGTCAATCTTGGACATATAAGCGCCAGTTGGTGTCACCACATGACCACAGTACCAAGGGGATCTTCTGTGATGGTCGTGACTAGAATAGACCGTATTCATAAATGGCAACTAAGTAATTATTCTTTTGACTTTATGCTAAACATCCCCTCTAGCCTCGTTAGCACGAACAAAATTCAAAATAATTTGTGCTCCAAAGTGAGGCTAGTGAGGATGATTAGCATAAAGACAAAATAATAATTTCTTGGCCGCCATTTATGAATACGGTCTATGGATACTCCAAAATAAGCTGAGACACTTACTTTTGTGTATATAAGGTACCAAATGATCGTGCTAAGGTTTTACTGAGTTCTACTATGGTGTTACCAGAACAATTTATGAAAGCTAGCCATTTCCTAGTCGGCGCTTATACCTAATCACTAGAGATCAGTGCCCAAGCTAGCAGTTATTCTCTGCCTAAACAGAGTGTTGTTTATCTGCCAAAGTGGGTTAACACTCAGGCCCCAGTTGTTCGAAGGGTGGATAGCGCTATCCACTATCCACTGGATAACTCAATCGATTTTGCTAGTGTTTATCCACTGGATAGTGCTTTATTATGTGGATAGCGTTATCCACCTTTTTGAACAACCGACACTAGGTTGTCAGGTATTGCCACGTGGAGTCACCAGGTGTTGCACCTGTATGTGTCACGAAGTGTCTCACCATATTTTGGAGTATCCATTTTAGTCGTAACCCCTCCCTGATATGCCCTCCCACCTACCACCTCAGTTTGGAATTCATATTTAAGATCAAATCTACTTAACACGTACTGACCTCTTTGGGCAGAAGAATTTGTCAGAAAGGCCTCCTTTCCCCCTTAAATCAAAATTTCTTTCACTCCTTGGTAAATTGACTGTTTATATTAACGACGAGGATTCAATAAGCATTCAGAAGGCTCAATGAGCTGTACGATAAAATTCGGCCCCGATGGTGGAATAGTGTGGTAGCCGAATGATGACTAACTTGCAGACGTGTCATAGTGCATTGTGAAGTTACTTGTTTTTATTAAATTGCTACCATAGGGGGAACCTTATGAATTACTTTACCTTGGTTTTATTTTCTCCTTTGGTAGCGTTGAGAATGGACTCCGACCTGATGAGACCTTTTGTGGTTACCAATAAAATGTAGTTATCCACTAATGTAAAGTCCAGAATTGATAGTTTTTCGCAGTCTGCAAATGAAGCTTCCTTGCAGATGGAGTATTGGCCTGGTTGTCCAACAGAGCGGTAAAGAAGATCATACCAGTGAGTGGTATTGGAAGTAAAACTCCCATGGGTTACAGCCAAATAACACCCTAAAGACAACATAGCAAAAAATAGAAAGTCTCTGCATTTGGCATTTCGAAGCAATATATGCTGTTTAGAAAATTTGAAAATGTTTTTTTTCCAATCACAATTTCCATACCTTATAAAGTTTCAAGAGAATGAATAATCCATAAAGTATCGTACCTGTAAACGACTGTTTCCTTGTATTAAATAAAGGAACCAAGACTGCTACAGTGGGAGAACAAGGATGCTGCCAGTAAACAACATCTTTTGGAGGCGAAATACCAGTGATGGAGTCAACTAAAGTGTCGCCAAGTTGAATGGAAAGTAACGGTTCTATATCTGGAAAAACAACAGTACCCCAAGATTCAAACAAATCAAGTCCTCTTCCGAGTTCTGCCTTGTACGTCCAAGGTACGTTTCCGTTTTTGTCCACCACGCAATAATCGAGTACTTCTTGTTTTGAAATGTTCTTTGTCCAGTAAACGCTGTCGTCTTCGACAAGTTCATCGATGTTGTACGACTTTGAGCACTGTAAGGATATAAATGTAATCGTGGGGAACATTCCTTGGTCAGCATATTGCTGTACTAAAGCATTTCGAGACTGCGAGGTGTCCCAGGAACGATTCCTCAACTGACAGCGTATGGGCAAAATTGCCTCGCTGAAGTAGAGTAGACTATGAGGTTCCTCAAATTGAGATAAACTGTCGGTGAATAACACAGCTTGCACCGTTTCCTCTTCACTATTGTATATAAATGCTTCACTGTGAAACGTCTGAAGTAGCGTTAAGGGAAAGTGAATAGAAAAAAAGCAAAATAAACCGAAGCTAGCAAACATCTTCGGCCCTTTTCGGTCTTTCCCTGTTTTCGAAGGAGGTTGGCTGCTGGCGCGACACACAGATTTGGCGCGAAAATCGGGAACCGACAGCGCTAGCCTGAGTATATACACATAGTTTTACGTTGATTTTTGCGTTTATTTTGTCGCAGTAAGTCGACACATTTATAGTAGCATTTTTCATTTGTCGCGACAAGAATGCAATTGAAAAATCCAGCCTGCCAGGTGGTACCTTATGTCGATTTCGCTGAAATATCGCAATGGGTTTCGACTGAACTTTCTCAGCTGCTTTCCTTTAATATAACATTGAACCGCTGCAAAAAAATAGTGAAGGGGCCGTAATACTTTCTCTCTCTGCTTGGAAATATTAAATCTAAGTGTTTTTTTAGTCAAGAATCAACTGAAGTCTTCCGGGACTGCTGGACAGAAATATGTTTTGCCCTTATGATGCACACTCAACATTTCAATGTCTTATAAGAATCCAACACTATTTTGTACTATAAAATTGCATTCAGTTAATTGACATTAGCAAACGAAAACTTCCGGTGTTTTAACCTTATGGGGCTAGTTTACGGCGAGGTTGGAGCACGATTCATGCAGTGAGCGGGCAGTTCCTAACCCGTGGAGTCATTATTGAAGTGATACTCAAGACCTGAGTATCAACCGAGTACTAAAATGTGTTTCTTCAAGAGAAAACGAGGTCATAGAGCGAATCTCCCGTGTTTGGCCCTATTCCGATGAAAATTATTTGAAATGTATTATTGCTGTGTGGTTATTTCAAAGACGACACCTGAAATTGCATGGTCAGTTGGTGTGAAAGTGGACCGCGCGGTCATGGAAACAACAGATGAAAATAACCATCTCTGCACGGACGCGATCTAAAAATAGATTCAAATAATTATCATAGGGCACAAGGATTCGCTTTCATACCTCATACTCTCTAGGTTTTTTTCTTTTCCATATTGAAGGATTTGACATATGCTCTGTTCACACAAATGCCTTTTCGAAGACCTCCGTTTTCTGCTTCTTGAAAACGCTTAAAGAACGTTTTACGTCTACTTTACAAAACCACCCAAACGAAAAGAAGATATCCGTTATCGTCACCAAGCTTTACTTGACCTTATATCCTTTCTATATACTTCACATGCTTGAACTGAGTCCAAGCTACTATGAGGTGCGATATAAATTATCATGCAAGTTCACCCCAAAGTTCACCGATAATTTTTCGAAAGCTCTTTGTGAATATTTTGTTCTCTTTCAAACTGGTCACGTCATATATGAAACTTGTTTGAAAATATAAAACTTGTCACGCCATATATAAAACGTGTTGCAATAAAATTTCTCACGCCATATATAAAACTTGTTGCAATAAAACTTCTCACTCCATATATAAAATATAACTTGTCACATACGCCTATTGGAACCCAGTACCGCGCCAAAGGGCGAGAACGAGGCGATGAACTTGAGTTTCCGGGATTAGCAAAATGGTCTCTCACAGAGACCTCGTTGAGACTATCAAGTCTTGTTGATGGTCTTAGAGACCAAAACAGAGTGGAAAGGCAAAGAGGTGATCAAAAGGACCTAAATGAGTCACTGCCTCGATTACTAGAACAAAGTGAGGCAATCACCGTCGGCAACCTTACGCGAAGTCGTCATTTCAACAGCTCTGCGTCACTGATGGCCTTACTGCCAGCAACCCGGAACGATTGGCTACAAGTAGAACAATGAAACTGGGCCTCAGTGATTGAGATCTGATCTATGCTATACGGAAGCAGAAGCCCACTAGACCTCGACCTAAGTTCATTGAATATCGTAGTATGAAGGGCTTCGACAATCATCGTTTCCTTGCTGATGTTGGTAAAATCCCCTGGAATACTTCCCTGCAGGATAACCCGTGAGATCTCCTCTGCAATTCACCACACTTCAAGCTCTTTTCAGACCGCGTCAAACCACCTCTGGAGTAATAATTATAACAGAGATGAAGTTGTTGGGTTTAACTATAGTTCATTTTCACTGTCACGCAACAAAAAAATTAAAATCGAAATCGTTCAATGAAATAAGCCAAAAACTTGGAATGCTGTAGGAGACAAATTCATAAATAACCTCACCAATTCTCAGGTCTGTGCACTACAGCT
This sequence comes from Montipora foliosa, assembly GCF_036669935.1. Classification (NCBI taxonomy): domain Eukaryota; kingdom Metazoa; phylum Cnidaria; class Anthozoa; order Scleractinia; family Acroporidae; genus Montipora; species Montipora foliosa. Next base: position 2,294,672 of record NC_090874.1, read on the forward strand.
TTTCTGAGTTACCCAGGGTGGAATCCCATATGAAAAGGACGGGGGGTGCTCGTCGCAAATTTTGAAAAGGACTCCTAAGAGGTACCAAGATCCTGTCTGGGAGGCAGTGTGGCCCAGTGGTTAGGGCGCTTGCCTTGAGATCCGGAGATCCAGGGTTCAAGACCCGCTCTGACCACTCGTTGAGTTTGTTCCAGGTAGTCCCTGGTTCAACTTCCCAGCTTCACTTGTAAATAGCCAACTGGTTTGCCTCAGGCCAGTTGGGATTCTTAACAGTTGTTGTTGTTCTGTTCCGTCGTTTCGTTGTGTTTCATTGGCCCTGAAAAGCCCCTATGGGGAGCGGTCAATTAAGTATGTATGAAATTTGTTTCACCCCTAAGAGGTACCAAATCATGGGTTTTAACTAGACAAAATTAAAAAATAGTTAATTGTTAAATGTCTCCAGTGTCTTAATTTTTCAGCTCAATACCCCAAGGTATCCTAGGTACCACTAAAGCTCCCGCTGTGGACCGTTTGAGGGTGAACACCCTAAGAGGTACCACCAAAACCGCTTTTTTTTAACCCCTTAATGGTACGACGAGCACCCCCGTCCTTTTTGTGAAGAAGCCCCCTCCCCTCCCCCCCCCCCCCGCCCCACCGAGCTGAGTTATTTGCCGAAGCGTGCGGTACTGGGTTCCAATAGGCGTATTGCGTGTCAAGTATTTTATATATGGTGTGAGAAGTTTTATTGCGACAAGTTTTATATATGGCGTGACAAGTTTTATGGGAACAACTTTTACTTAAGGCATGATAAGTTTTATATTTTCAAACATGTTTTGTATACGGCGTGACAAGTTTTATATTTTGTATAAGCTAAGATGTTATATTTAAGGAGAAATAAGTTTTATACATTTGATGGTAAATTTTACAGATGACTAGAAATATTTTTGATACAAACGGCATTCCATATCGGTTCATCGAACTGAACACGTGGTTATGTCAGTTCAAATGACAATATCAGGAACACTGTTTGATCTACTTTGCTCAACTTTTCGTGAAATTGCAAGTCCCTGTCGTGTTTATCATTATTTAATATTGTGCATGGGTAATGAATAAGGTTTTTGAATAATAATAATTATAATTATCGCATCCACTCGTTTCACGAAGACCTTCCGATTTTAATGAGAAGTAAAGTATGCTGAGATCCATTAATTTCTTTACCTAAACTAACTCATGCAGTATAACCTCGGCAACCATTAGTATTTTTTTCAATATTGTACAAATATCTCCGTTATTATTTTCAGCACGTGGTACCAGTTTACATTAAGACACTTTCGATGTACATTAAAATCTTGTTGAGGAGTGGATACTTTTGCTTAAACTTTACTTATTTTTGTTGAGATTAGCACCAAATTGCCATGTTACAGCAGGTTCGGACTTAAATCAACCAACATGTATCGACTTGTATCTGTAAGTTTCATTTTGCGGCATAATCGCTACAATTAAAATATGGGCTATCATGGCTAACAACTTCCTTGATGTTTCTCATTAATGTTGCCTTCTTTACTAAAAATTGACTTACTGATGATTTATATTTGCCAAGTGTTGTCAGGGTAAAACGTTTGGGAATAGAACACTTATAATAAATACAAATAAATAACGGGTATCATTTATATTGCGCATTTCCACGTGGATATACTCAAACGCGCTTCACTGCAACGAAGATCAGAGAAAAGAATATTTCGAAGCAAACATTACATGATAAGAACCCCAACTGGCAGGACATCACTAGCTGGCAAAGTATATTCAAAATTAATGAGGGTGAAACCTTTAAAACATCCTGCACACTGCGCCACAATAACTTTTTAAAGGTCAGAAGAAAATTTAAAGTTAGCGGGAATTTTAATGCAAGGCGGCAAGAAAACTTAGAAGTCTACCTTCGAATTTGATGAAAACTAGGAAACGTCATCGTTAGTCAGCCACAGGGCAAGCTAAGATTCGTCTCGCTGCCAATACTTGTAATTTAAAAATATTTGACGTCATCTCGGTTAATGCCAAAGGCGTTGTTTCAGCTGGTCAATGGAAGTTGGTTTGCGGTCAGCTTTAAACAAAAACATCTTATCTTGTCTGGGTTAAAATTCTGAATTTTCTTGGTCACGTTTTGACAGTTACGTCTCTTTCTTTGCAAAAAAATATTGTAAAAGGTAGAAATTTCAAGTGAAGCCTTTCTCTGTCAGCCCTCGTGTCGCCATTTACAGCATACGTGCTTTGTAGAAATAAGGTCCTCAAGGTTCCGCGGGATTGTTAGGATATTGGTCCAAAATGGCTGTGAGATAACGAACTTCGATGAAAATGAGAAGGATTCTAGGTTTTAAATTCATACGTCAACGGGGCAAAATTATGCTAATTTGAGTACCTTTTGGCTAGTTTAGTTTGCATCTTAGCAATTATTCATACGATACACCTAAGAACCGCGAGGTTATTCAATATTTGTCTGGCGAGAAAAAGTAGGAAAGTTTGATCTTCAAAACAGCTTTTAAACTCGCATATTTTTATAAACCAGTTCAACCACATTTGCAAATATGTTATTTTGCCTTGTTAAGAGTTCCAGCTCATGTTGAAATACGAAAACGTTTTTGAAAGAGAATGGATTTATGCAAGAATTGTGATTTAATTTGTTGTTTATGGCTCTTTGGTACTCGGTGTATTTGCAAAACGTTATCCTAGTCGCATGAGAAATCTTAAATGTCAGTGTGAAGCGGGGTTAAATTGACCAACCCAGTCTATCTGCTGGTGAAAGCGTGGCGTGTTCGGTCTGTTCAGATCATTATCATCTTCAAAGAGAAAACGATTGAACTTGTACGGAAGTGGACGTCTTTAGTTTTCGCTACTTTTGCGCTTTCGGTATTGAGAGAAATAAGGAAACAGAGTTTTCTTTTCTTCATATATTGCGAAATCAAGCTTTAGTGTTATGGACGATTTTTATGGCCGGCCGCCTGGCTCCTTTAATCCTTAGGGTTGTTCAAACAGGTTTTCCATTTTTTTATGTATTCTTACGGCCCGATAATACATGATGGTCGGTGTTATTTCGAAACAGGTATCTCCTTACTTTTTACTGAAAATTAAATGTTGGGAGAATAATTCTAGCTGTGTTTTTTAGATTATCTATGGCCAATAAAGAATATTTATTATGATAAATGTGTTGACATTTTTCGACAATTGGGATTATTGACTTCCACATACTCAAATGTAGCACGAGTAAATTTCGCGTGTGCAAACAGTAACTTCTTTTCTTCTGCGTCACCGTGAATTGAAATTAAGACTTCCCGCGTGAGGTAAAGCGAGTGCTATCTTTTCGTGTTTTGTCTACCTACTTAGTTCCACCGGGCAATTCCATTCTGGTATCCTTTCAAGCATGTCGCCTTGCTCCCTGGTTTAATGATGGGCTTGAGCACGAGGAAATGTGAAAGAAGACAACTTGAAACTTTAAAAGTATTGAAAATACAAATTTGAGTTTATTTTTCTTGAAGTCACAAACGTATTTTGGCGGTCAAAATAAACCATGAGATACTTGAAGAACACTAAAACATGCAGTAAGTAGCTAAGAAAATGTAATATCTGAAAGTAAACGAGTGCAGAGGTTCGCTTGGTACATTACCTCTTTTACTACTCTGATAACAAGAAACCATGTTATACATCGCATAAAAAACGACTGGAACAACCGGAAGCCTTAAGGCTCAACCCTGGCTGCATGGTTTAATCTAGAACTGCACTGTCGGAGGTTGTTGGCGATATCCAAGGAAGGTAAGAGGTGTAATGGGGCTGTCTGATTTCTTTGGTTTGGCAGGAAGGTGACCAGAATTGAGCTGATATCAGTAATCGGCAAGTTGACTCGTAAGAATAACAAGGAACAGCTGGATTTTCCACGAGGGAAGCTGAATATGAAGTTGTCGCCTGGTACCCAGTTGGCCATGAAAAAGTTGGACTTTGTGACAACTTGTGCCTGGAAAAATCTCCACGACTGAATTCGGCTACGAACGATGGATGGATCCTCCAGTTGCAGCCCTTCTTGTTAGAAGCTACTTCACCGCGTACAAAACAGTCGTGTAGGGACAGATTGTGTCGGACCGTGTTTTTCCAACGAACCCTGTTCTCAATAAATTCAGGAAAGTGTTCCTCGATAAAACTGTAGATATCGCTCAGAGGAAGTCTTTGCCGTGGCGAGCTGAGGATAGCAAGCGAAATTGCAGCTACATAGGACAAAGACGAAGAATTTCGCTTCCGTTTCTGCCTTTCGCTTTCTACTCCTCTTTGTGGTCTAAAGTTCAAAGCCAATGCTGCTCGCCCTTTCTCCATTTTGTTTGGTTGAGATTCACTAGAAAGATGATTGCCCCTTACTGGACTAAACAGAAGCAGTTTAAGACTGATGTCTGGCCGGGTTCCAGCCTCAGTATGCAATTTATGCGATTAGTTGACAGCACCTATTGTATTTCCTTGTTGACCCATTAGCGAGGTGCTTAGTTTCAAATAATATTCTCTCCATAACAACCCTCACTTGTTTTTTAATGGGGCATTTTGAACACCTGGGACAAGTCATGGAGAAAGGACTATTGAGTAGAGCTTCATGAGGCTTAAAGTAGATGGTCTATACAACAATTCCGAAGACATTTACCGACTTTTTTTTTTTCAAAATCACTTTTTCCGTATAGGATATCAAAGCTTAATAATGAATGTTTCCTTCCTTGTCTTCCTTGTTATGGCTCCAGTGTGCACACGTGCTGTCGTCAAATTGATTATTAAAACTTCCGCTATGTTATTAAGATGCACTATATTTTATTAATTAAAGTCGTTCAAACCTGCAACAAATCACTTGTCAGCAAATTCTGAATATGGCCCCCTTTACTGAATAGTTATTTTGGTTAATTCATTTCACCGGTTGCTCAGCCTGCAGAAAATCTCATTTGTTCCCATGTTAATTGCACTCAATGGGGTAACGCATCCAGTTACCAGGTGGGCTCTTGCAGCTTCGATCATTTCGTAGTGTCATGCTTTGAAAGTGATCGCCTTGCTTTTGTTGTCCAAGGGTCGAATAGCACCATTTACCGAATAAATACCCAACCGGTGAATAAATGCTATCAAAACTGATTGACTCATCTCCCTTGAAGAAATCTCTATCCACTCTTCGAACCACCGGGCCTGCAAAATAAGTATGGAATAAGTTTCAAGATTCATATCGGGCGGTGGCGTTAGGCTAAAATCGTATTGTTGCACGAGATGTCATCCCACTGTCTCTTTGTGAGAGACCCGGCTCGATCGCAGAAAACCCCAAATTCCTTGATTGTATTCACGTGGTAAGACGGCCGTGATGTTGGTGCCAAAACAATAGAAAAACGTTGCTTACAAGTGCTACTATGACCAAAAATCAATTCTACTTTTTCTTTATATTTCAAAACTATGTTAACTGAACACTAAGTGACCGAAGTTTTAAGCCTTCATTTTAAAAAGATACCTGTTTATTTTGAGTGAAATTTTCCTAATTAATGGTCAGCCATTACTAACTTTAAAAATCTTTAAAAATTCAATGCGTGTGCAAACGCCTAAATTTTGCATGTGTTTTGCATGTACAATAAGCTGCGTTTATACGCTGCAATTTTAAGCCAGTGAGTCTTTGAAGTCATCTTATCCTCGATCCTACCCTTTGAGGTCCAATCGGTCAGTCTTGATCGTGAATAATGGCGGACCGTGAAATCCAAAACTTGCACTCAAAGCAAACAGCCTTTGGATAAAATTCGAAGCTCAAAATTTTGCCAGTCAGGTGTCAAGCAAACATTCTTTCACTAGAATCTGAAAGAAAAAGGGAAGTGCACTTTTTGATCATAGTAGCACTTAAAGTTTTGCATAAGAATAAAGTCAAATTCCCAAATGACTTCACGTGCAATCAAAGAATAAGAAACAATGATACAAACATTGCTATGATTTTTAGCAGTTATTTTTAATGCAATTGCCACATTTTTTCTTACACAGTTTTTCAAACTGTTTCGATTCTTGTAAGTTTTATTCATGAAATTCGTTTTCTGGACCATCAGATCGAGACGTAACCCGAAGAATAAGCTCATCGTTATGCAATCGAGGAATGATTTCCGTACAGGTCCCTACTTCATTATGCATGCAGAATAAATTAATTATTCATTCGCGCTATTGTTTTGTAGAACAATACGTATACCCAAGAGAACCGAATATATACATGGGTAATTTGTACTTACGGGATGAATAAAAACGGATCTCATTTGTTCTCTCCCTCCCTCTCTCTCTTCTTTCCCTTCATCGCCCACACCGTTACTCGTTTTTGTCCCAGCTTTCCCCTTTCTATCCCTTCGTCTTGTTCTTATTTCCAGATCCCGCTCGGCTTTTTTTGCCATTTTATCCCATGATATGTCACTCTCAGCTTGCCTTGAATTCCGACCTACTGTAAACCTCTGGATTACTTGTCCCTGTTCTTTACCACTGAACTAACGTGTCAAGTTGCTAATTCACACCTTGAAAATGATATTTATTTTGAATTCTGGCTGACTATTTACATAACAATGATACGTAATTATATACACGTGCCGCGCCGAGCACCTACAATCGAACTTACACTTGTAGGTTACCGTTAAGAGATCCCTGTTTTACTACTCTTGAAACAACCCATCCCTTTAATAATGCTAACCGTAACCCTAATCACGACTAAAGGCACTGTTTAGGCTTAAGGTTAGTCCCTGTGATAGTTTTAGGTTTTCCAGTATTGCTGTGAACTGTGACCTGCTTTTCCTTCATGCCCCGTGCGTGCGGCACACTTACAAGTTCACTGCGTGGAAGAGTATACCACGCTTAAAGTCTGATTGGTGCATCTTTCATGGGAAACTTTCATGCACGAGTTCATTGCAATTAAAATCGTTTCATATTTCCCTTCTTTTGAAGCAAACTTGTGTCTTCGTAATATTCAAGATGGCTACCGAAGTCAAAGGGTCACAGCAATGGGAGATTTGAACATTTGGAAGTTGTCCCTGCTTTATAGCCTTTCCAGAGTTGTGCATAGAGTGGTGCAAAGAAAACAATTTACTTTCGTCTTCTGTGTCCAAAACCTGTGTGAAAACGCAGTCAGTTGGCAAAGACAAAGTGCCGCATCGGGAGATGGATCTGTTTCGCGATGCTCAAGAAAAAACGGCAATGGATAGCCTTCAATCCGCCAGAACACATATTAATTTTCTGACCGTAAACTTTCCTTGAAAAAATATTAGCCCTAGCTACCTGTGGCCGGAAAGTTTACAACTGCCTACAAGACAAGGGCTAAGATCATCTCACCTCAGTGAACCATCGCCTAAACTTCGTCGACCCAGACAAACGAGCCCGCAGCAGGGCATTGAAAAGACATGATGGGGAGTGAAACGAAGTATGCCTCGTAGGGAAACATCCATGGATCTCTACCAAAGCTATTTACTTGGAAGTATCATTGAGCATATTGCCGATCTCTACAAAGAGCGATAAATCGCAAAATCCCTCTAAATGCACCGTTCGTGATCCTAAATACAGGAAAGGAAGAAAATATACAGTTTGCAGTGTCTCGGCGAATTTTAAGCAGACTGGAAGAACAATTTCACGATAAAAAGAGCAGGTAGCCATTATATTTCTTATGACAGAACTTTTATTTGGTTTGTTTGTTATATTTGCGAATCTGAACCCTATTACAACGATTGCTTGAAACTCCACTTCTTGCGCTCATTCTAAAACTGAAAAATGGGTAAAATTGCAGGAAAAGTGCCGAAATTGCAGGAAAAACTGTTCGATTTTCCGTATTTCAGACAGAAGTTCGACCGACTTTTTTTAAGTCCATATAGACTTAGAAAAAAAACCTCTAAAAAGAAAGAACAAAGCGCCACAGTCCCAAAGGACGTCTATTGTTTTCGCTATTGTTTTCTCGAAACAAAGGAGTGTATGCATAATGAAGTAGGGACCTGTGCGGAAATCTTGCCGCAATCGATAACAAGCAAATTCGATTATTTTGTGTCAACAAGTCAAAATCTGCATTTGACAACATTTTCTGAAGGCGTCATACAATGATGAACATTATTTATACCAGGAGCCCATCTGGAGCGTGCAACTTCCATACAGCGTCTGTGAAACGGCGTT